>NW_026878910.1:0-246357 GCF_032173495.1 Musca vetustissima
GCGCAATGGTAAACCCTATGTGGCGCCCAACGTTTGGCCAGTGGGGAAATTTCATTTATTCACCCTGCTGGGTAAGTTGAGTAGTTACGGATTCGAAAGTGGCCTTATTGATTATGCCTGGGTTGAGATGAAGGGTAGGCAGGTTATGAAGATATGGGTCCCCGAATTACCGGACCTCCAGAAGAATTTGCTGAGAACAATTTTACGTGAAATGAAGCTACCGAAACGTCTGATACGAAAATATTATTTAGATATGATAAGACTGCATCAAGAATTAGAGGGATTTTTGGAAACATATATGCAGGATGAGGAATCGGATCATGTGGAATATGAAATACCCTATCGAGGGCTTAAACATGACCTGCAACATTTGTATCGTTTTATAAGTCAAATTGATCCGCCCAGCAAACATAAAACGCACAGTGTGGCCTTTATTTCCGATGTGGATTATTTCGCTAAGTTGCTGTTGGAATTCCGCAATCCCCATAAAGTCCAAAGGCTGTGTAATTATCTGATGTTGCAGTTTTTAATTTATCTGAAATATACCCAGCCGGAAAATTGTTTCTACACCATTAAAAATCGTCTACATTTACCATTCGATTATCTCTATTCGAAGTATTTCTATCACCCTCAAGCTGAGGAATTCAACAGCCACCTAAGTCTATTGAGTACGAAGATTTATCGGAATATTTTCGGGCTGATAAAAGAAAATCGTTTGGATTTATCAGCGGAACAGGTGAAGGAGCTGAAACAACAACTACTCAACATAACCTCAAATATTGGAAATTTACCCGAGAACATCAATTTCCAGCTACTGGAAGAGTTATATGGCAATCTGCCGAATATGGATGCGGAGAAGTTCTACAGTAACGACCTGCAGGCATTGCGCCATCAAAACTGGTTACGATACCACTGTCCCTCCAAGGTGATATGCATTCCGCAATTCCCCGTCCTACCCCGCTACGATGTCAGCAATAATAATGTGGTCATACCCTTTGCTGCATTGCAGACTCCCGTCTATCATCTCGATTTGGATCCAATATTTTCTCTCTCAACCTTTGGTTTCCTATTGGCTCAAAGCTATGCCCAGTCCATAAATGTCGATAACCTACAGCAGATTAGCGAACGCTTTGAACACCTCCAACAACATCCGAATATCAAATGTATGCAGCAGCAAGAACCGAGTGATTACATCGATGAACGTATTGCCGATTTAATGGGTGCCCGTATCGCCTATCAGGCCTATGCCCAGGAATATAAATATAATTTGCAGCCCAAATTTACCACCATACCCTGGCGACAATTATTTTTCTTAAATATGGCTCAGATATTTTGTTCCAAAAATCCGGAAGATTTGGAGGGAGGTGACATGGAGGGTGATACTTCGATGACACGTCTCAATCAAATTGCCATGAATTTGGAGATATTCGGTGAGGCATTTCAATGTCCCATGGGCAGTGAAATGAATCCGGCAAGGAAGTGTAGATATCTTTAAATTAAAAATAAATATTTATTTTTTATTATATAAAAAAATTATGAAATAAAAATTATGTAAAATTTGCAGAATTTTTATTAAAATATTTTTTCAAGGGTCTATACAAGGCGTGGATTTTTTTAAATTTATTTTTTCGAAGGTCTATGCAAGGCGTGGATTTTTTAAATTTATTTTTGCGAAGGTCTATGCAAGGCGTGGATTTTTTAAATTTACTTTTTCGAAGGTCTATACAAGGCGTGATTTTTTTTAATTTATTTTTTCGAAGGTCTATACAAGGCGTGGATTTTTTTAATTTATTTTTTCGAAGGTCTATATAAGGCGTGGATTTTTAAAAGCCTAATTTTTTTTAATCCACGAATTATATGAAAGCCTAAAAAAATATTTAAAAAAATCCACGCCTTATATGAAAGCCTAAAAAAATATTTAAAAAAATCCACGCCTTATATGAAAGCCTAAAAAAATATTTAAAAAAATCCACGCCTTATATGAAAGCCTAAAAAATTATTTAAAAAAATCCACGCCTTATATGAAAGCCTAAAAAATTATTTAAAAAAATCCACGCCTTATATGAAAGCCTAAAAAATGATTTAAAAAAATCCACGCCTTATATGAAAGCCTAAAAAATTATTTAAAAAAATCCACGCCTTATATGAAAGCCTAAAAAATTATTTAAAAAAATCCACGCCTTATATGAAAGCCTAAAAAATTATTTAAAAAAATCCACGCCTTATATGAAAGCCTAAAAAATTATTTAAAAAAATCCACGCCTTATATGAAAGCCTAAAAAATTATTTAAAAAAATCCACGCCTTATATGAAAGCCTAAAAAATTATTTAAAAAAATCCACGCCTTATATGAAAGCCTAAAAAATTATTTAAAAAAATCCACGCCTTATATGAAAGCCTAAAAAATTATTTAAAAAAATCCACGCCTTATATGAAAGCCTAAAAAATTATTTAAAAAAATCCACGCTTATATGAAAGCCTAAAAAATTATTTAAAAAAATCCACGCCTTATAGGAAAGCCTAAAAAATTATTTAAAAAAATCCACGCCTTATATGAAAGCCTAAAAAATGATTTAAAAAATCTACGCCCATTTAAGGTGCCTAAAAATTATTTAAAAAATCCTTGTCTTCCTTTGATCCCTTTTCTTTATTCTTTAGGCCTGAGGTGTCCCGGTATTAAAAAAACAACAAATTGTTTATAAATTAGGGAAAATGTTATTATTTATTAATAAAATCTACATTTCGCTTGTGGATTCATTTTACTTTCCAGCGGACACTGAAAGGCCTCCGCGAACTCCTCAAAATTCCGGATGACTTGATTTAAACGCATCGACGGTGCATCATGTTCATCATCAAAATCGGACCGTTTGACACAGAAATATTGTCCCAAATTTAAGAAAAATAATTTCTGCCATGGTAATTCCGTAAATTTCCGAACAGATTCACTTCGCTCCATACTGTATGCTTTCCAAGCGACCCGTGTTCCCAACAAATCAGCAATGCGCTCATCAATGCTAGTGGTGGGCTGCTGTTGCTGCATACAATTGAGGGATTCCAAAATTTCAGATTTTTCATTGATAGATTTGAAATGGGTTTCAAATTCCTCCAGCGATGTCGTATCAATGGCATGCGTCAGCTCATGACCCAATATGGTACCCAAAGAGGAATATATTAGTAGCGGATCATGGTGTATGTCATAGAGAGGAGGTTTCAGGGTACCAAAGGGTATGGTTATCATATTCAGCGTACGATCATAGTAGGGTATATGATCGGGATCTTCGCGGCAACTTAAAAATGGAGGACACTTCAGATTTTCTCCAATGGAATATTGTTTTAGTTGCAGATTATTCAAATAGTAGTTATGGGCATCCATTTCGGGTAGGTGCCGATAAAAGTTTTCAAGAATTTGTGGGTCTTGATTCCGTGGTAGATTTCCAATATTTATGGAAACTTTGGAGAGTTTTTCTTGAAGTTTTCCCAATTGTTGGTGGGTGAAATTCAGATGGTTTTCATGGAGAATTTCTATGAGATTTTTATAGATTTTTTTACTCACACCCACGATGTGGGAATTCAGATCCTGACCATATGCCTCATAGCGATGTTTGTGGTAAAGCCCATGGAATACAAAGGGGATTTGGTTGACGACATTTATCCTGCAGCCAAAACTATGTTCCCTTTTCAAAATCATAATGAATTTCAGCAGGAGATAATTCGCAAACTTTCTTACTTCGTGGGCGGGCCATTTATGGGAAAATAATAATTTATAATAATTTTCATTGGAAAATGCCACCAAGGGTTTTTCTTTGCGCAGGCTCAGCGGTAATGCTTTCTGCAGAAATTTATAAAGTTTTGGATATAGTAAATGTAATTCAGTCAGGGTATAACTCTCATCCTCAGCTTCGTCCTGCTCTTCCTCAGAATTGGTATAATTTTCATAAATCAATTGCCAATAATTTTGAGTGGCAAAAATATCCTCCGTCACTTTTCCCACACTTTCTTTATCCCAGAGAATTTCCTCCAAGACATCTTGGATCTGCTGCTTTTCCATATACTGGACATTGGGGATGGTAAAAATCACCACTAATTGGCCATTTTCCAAATAGACCGGTAGCAGCTTTACCAATTCATTATTCAAACCCAAAGAATGAAGCCTCCCCAGGAGGCCAAAAAATTCCATGGGTCTTAAACGGAATTTTGTCTTATTTCCATCGGCCTTAAATACCTCCAACAAAGGCCACTCCATTTCTGGGGCTGGTTTTACCATCTCCACAAATTTCATAACATCCACCGACTCCAATTCGGCACATGAATAATAATACTGCAGAGTCCTTTTTATAGCACTTCCCTCTTCCAAATTCTCCACTACACTTTTGGGATATTCCTTATCGATAATATCCTGCACATCTTTGGCATAGAACCTCTGCATCATATTGGCAATACCGAAATTTTCCTCCCTATGGTGCTGCGGCCAATTTCCACAGGCATATTGATAGAAATCGTTACACGGATCGATGCTAGAATTAATTGAAGACAAAATTGCCTGATATTGTTCCAAGGTCTCAGCTGAGGGTTGAACAAAGGCCTCCACTTCGAAGGATACGAGCGAAAAGATCACGAAACAAAATAATACACCATTTTTATTTTTCATATTTTTGTCCAATTTTTTCTTTATTCAAAATATTTTTCTATTTCTTTCTTTCTTTACTTTGTCCAAACTCTTTCCGAACTGGGTCGTTCGTCTGTTTTCAATTTCCATATTTTGAGACATCTACCGTGGTGTATTGATAACAGAGACCAAACGAGAGATAGCGATTGGGGAGAGTAAACAGAAAAAACCAACTACTCTCTTGGAGATGATAAGCAATTTAGAAGAAAACAGGGTGACTTAAGTCGAATCGTAAGAGCCCTATAGGCACCCAAATGGGTATGAATTTATAAGAAATAGAGGTGGATATTTAAAATAATTTTTTAGACACCCACAATAGGGGAGGAATTTTATAATTTTGTTTCAGCTTCCATATAAAGCATGGATTTTTAAAATAATGAAATGAAAAATATTTTAAAACAGTGAGCGGAGCTGTATTGTCGGAATGCGGCCAACCATATGATACCCTACACAACTACCACGGAACCCTAACTTTCGGGATTTTTATTCCGAGACTGGGCAATATTTCGTGATAGTTACACCCTCTTCACCGGTCAACAGAACCTATACTTTACACTGACATATTTTCCGAATTCCAGATTCTCTTCTCGGTCCACTTCATGCCAAAATTATTATTTGATCATCACCGAAATTTATAGTGTGGTAATGGGTTACTAAATAAAGCTATAACTAGTGAGCGGAGCAGTATAGTCGAACGGGGCCGACCATACGATACCCTACATAACTACCACGGAACTCTAACATTCTGTGGATTTTTTTTGTTGCACCCTCTTGAACGATTAGAGGTCTGCAAATATTTCTAATATTCAGTACAGCCCTTCTAATTACATTTCCATATTCCCTTCACCGTGGGTTCTGTTGTGATGTTCAGCTTATAATTGTGGCCTAAGGATCGACTAAAAAAAAAAAAAAAAAGTTTTCGGTCACTTCATCCCAAAATTATTATCTGATCTTCGCCGAAAATTATAGGCGTTGTCCTACGCCCTCCAGTGTGGTAATGGGTTACTAAATAATATATGAATATCTGAATACGCACCTATAAATATATTAGTGTAACTCCCACATTAGAGTACATACGACAATATAATTGGTATCAATTTAAAGGTCAACCACTCCTCTTGGATATACTATCAACTTCTCGGGTCAATGTCCCTCAGAGGTAAATATATACGCTATAGAATACAAATTTTGTAATTGTTCACACAAAAGTCAGGGTCGAACGAACACACATGTCTAGATCGACTCAGCTAGTCGAGATATGACGATCGGTATGTTTAAAGATGGATCTAGGGTCAATATTTCGCGGTGTTACAAATACTTGGGGCTGCACAAAGCTATAATACCCATACAACATAGTTGTGTAGGGTATAAAAATCTACGCCTTGCTTGGGTACATCAAAATATATTTTTAAACTTTCTGCGTATGTTTATTCCGAGCCTGGGCAATATTTCGTGACATTTGCACCCTCTTGCCGGTTAGAGGTCAACAGCACCTCTTCCTTACACTGACATATATTCCGAATATTACTAATATTCAGTACATCCCTACTACTTACTTGTCCAGATCCCCTTCACCGTGAGTTGTGTTGTTGAACGGACACACATGTCTAGATTGACTCAGCTAGTCGAGATATGACGATCGGTATACTTAATGGCACCCAACTTGGACCAATATTTCGCGGCGTTAAAAACTATTGGGCTGCACAGAACTATAATACCCGGACAACATAGTTATTTAGGGTATAAAAATCTACGCCTTGAGTAGGACCCCTATTTTTTTTAAATCCACGCATTGTATAAGACCCTTAAAACATTTTTAACCAGTAAGGAAAGTAGTAAAGGCGGACTGGGCCGATTATATTATACCCTTCAGCACAGGGGTATATTCTACATATGTACCCTAACAGACGTCGCCTCACACGTCATTCTAGACTCAATTCAGTACACTTTGGCAAATTTCGTGCAAATCGAAATATATATAGGGACTTTGGTGCACCATTTACATTTAATAGGACGAAAATATATATGGGAGCTGTATCAAAATCTGAAACGATTTTTCCCAATTTTAATAGGGTTTTTCCTTGGGCCAAATAAGTGACCTATGCCAAATTTCATCCAAATTGGATCATAAATGCGACCTGCACTTTGTTCATGCCTAAATCGACTCAGAAAGTGATTCTCTGCATATTCTCAAAAGGAACCAGGTGTCTATCGCATTTATTTTTGCCTGTTACAAATATATGCACAAAGACATAATACCCTGTACCACAGTGTGGTGAAGGGTATAAAGATCAAACACTCCTCTTGGATATACTATCGGCTTCTAGGGTCTATGCCCTTCAGGAGTAAATATATACGCCATAGAATACAAATTTTGTGATTTTTCACACAAAAGTCAGGGTCCATTTGACCCGCTATGTATTGACCGATCTTTATCAAAACAGGCATGGTTAGTTTTTGGACCGATCCCTTCTCCTTGTAAAAATTCCCGATAGTTGGAACATAATTGCGGCCTCTGGTGCGAAAAGAAAAACCGACAAAAATTAAGTATTTGGTCCATTTCATCCCCTAAATATTAACCAATCTTTACCAAAAACAATAGGGGTCTTCATTGGGCCGAACCCATCCTACATGCAAAATTTCGTAAAGATTGTTCCATAACTGTAGCCTGTATCGACACACATATCTAGATCGACTCAGCTAGTTGATCGGTATACTTAAAGTTGGGTCTAGGACCAATATTTCGCGATGTTACAAACTTTTGGGGCTGCACAAAGCTATAATACCCTGACAACATAGTTGTGTATGGCATAAAAATCCACGCCTGTTGTAAGGGCCTCAAAAAATATTTTTAAAAAATCCCTAAAAATATTTTTAAACATCCACGATTGATTTAGTCCTTGAAAAAAAAATCCTTTAAATCTCCTGATATCCCTTATTAGTTCCTATCAAATACGTCATTAGCTTCCGTTATTGTTGTCCTTGTTGCTGCTTAAATAAGCGTTGAACTGTAATAATTTTGTTGTTCTTGTTGTTGTCATCATTGTTAGCTATAATATATTTGCCATTGGTCAAGTGATGTCCTTTACTGCTTGTTTAATATCACATTTCTTTTATGGCTCATACACATATGGTTTATTATGGTAGTTGGTGTGTGTCTGTGTGTGTGATTTATATGTCGGTGGTGGTGTGACAATCAACGTCATGGCCTTCATCTAAGTTTGTCTTCTTTTAGTTTTTTGTGCGAAGACGACAATATCTCCAAGATATTGTCAACTGTCACTTATGGCTGGCGATGTGTCTTCTTCCCACGCCGCAACGGTGTTCGATGTTCGCGTGTGTGGTTGTGGCTGTGTTCTGCCAGTCTGGTGTTAGCTTGACTTATTACACAAAAGTTTTTCCTTCCAACAAAGAAGCGAAAACAAAAACTATAATTCATTGATATTCCACAGATGTCGACAAATGATTTAAGCTGTTCTAAGCTTTAGGCTTAGAAATTGAGATTTTCCGAAGTTTTTTTTCTTTGCCAGGGCAACTATTGCATCCCCCCGCTCTCATAAACGTCCTGCCGCCCACCATTAGTTTTATGTTGCTTGCCAATGACGATGCTGATGCCAATACTGATGATACTCACAGAAACTTTTTGTATCTTGTTCATTTTACGTTCAATTCTCCGGCTCTCTGGGTTTTTGTTCGTCAGCTTGGGAGAAAAGTTTTGACATACAATTTAATTAATGAAAATCACTTTGCTCCCGAGTTTACGACAACGTCACTCAATACCGAACCGACACATAGACAAAGAGACAGGCCAAGGGTGATTACTATTCCCATGGTTTTGTGGTAGGAAAAAAAGAAGAGCAACGATGTGGTTGGGTACTGTTCGATGGATAAGATTAAGTAATGTCAAAGATTTCAGAATCTGGTTAGGGGAAATTTATGAAGTTTTTTTTTTTTGGTCCAAGAGCAACAACAAAAATAAATCTGACTAAATTAGTTCGTCTAATAGAATAGCAAATGATATTTGGGAACAAAAAAAAAATATCCTGAATCCTTGAATGCATTCTCCTGAGAGAACAATTACAAAGAGCAAAGGAAATATGGGTTCTTAATATCATAATTATATTTTTTTTAGATGTGGACAAACTGTTGATACATTTTTACGAAGTTCCAGCTTTTCTAGCCATCCTTTATAATGTCCTTAAAAAATCCTGCTTTACTAAGGAGACAATATTATCAATATTAGCAACGTTAACTTTGCGAAACTTCGAAACGTTTTTCATAAGTTTCATTATAACTTTGTCCTTACAAGTTTGTTGCGAACAACACAAAAACAAAAACTATCGAAGGAAAGGGTCACAAAAACAAAGGATATTTTTTTTCTAAACATCAACACAAGTGTCGAACTTGTGTCAACAACCACGAAGACAAATAACAATAAACGCCTTGGCCACTATATTTGACAACAATTAAAGAACATAAAATTTAGAAGGACAATGGATAAAAACAAGGATACCCCAGGATTTATAAAAATAAAGGCCATAAAAAGGCGTGGATATACAAAAATAAGGCTCCTATACAAGGCGTGGTTTTTTTATACCCTACACAACTATGTTGTCAGGGTATTATAGCTTTGTGCAGCCCCAAAAGTTTGTAACGCCGCGAAATATTGGTCCTTGACCCACTTTTAAGTATACCGATCGTCATATCTCGACTAGCTGAGTCGACCTAGACATGTGTGTCTGTCTGTCCATTATAATTTGTAAACACGACACAGGCCACAGTTATGGACAAATCGCCACGAAATTTTGCATGTTGGAGTGGTTCTGTCCAATGGAGACACCTATTGTTTTTGGTATCTTTAAAATGGACTAACAACTTTATTTTTGTCTTATTTTCTGGTCGCTCCAGAGTCGCAATTATGGCCCAATCATCGCAAGTTTCTACAAGAAGAAAGGCGATCGGGCCAAAGAATAAACATGCCTGTTTTGATAAACATCGGTCAATATTTAGCGGGTCAAATGGACCCTGACTTTTGTGTGAAAAATGACAAAATTGGATTCTATAGCGTATATATTTACACCTGAAGGACATAGACCCGAGAAGTTGATAGTATATCCAAGAGGAGTGGTTCACCTTTAAATTGATACAATTTATATGGTTGTATCTACTTAGATGTGGGAGTTACACTTAAATATTTATTGGTGCTTACGTGCTGAGATATTATTTAGTACCACACTAGAAGGCGGAAATATAGCTCTGATCGCTTTGAAAATTTTCATGAGGATCCAGGTATGGTCAGGGACAACGCCTGTAATTTCCGGTGATAATCAGCTAATAATATCGGGATGACGTGACCGAAAACTTAATTTTTTGTGTTTCTTCGAGTCGATCTATAGGCCACAATTGAAAGCACAACATCACAATACAACTTACGGTGAAGGTGGTCTGGAGAAGTAATTAGAAGAGCTGTACTGAATATTAGTAACAGTTGTTGACATTTAGTCGGTCAAGAGGGTGGAAATATCGCGAAATATTGCCAAAGCTCTGAATATAGAACCATAGAAAGTTGGGTTTTCGTGGAAGTTATGTAGGTTATCATAGGGTCGGCCCAGCCCGACTATACTCACTGGTTTTAACATATATTTTTAGGGGTCCTACACAAGGCATCGATTTTTGAACATATTTTTTAGGGGTCCTACACAAGGCGTGGATTTTTTTCAACATATTTTTTAGGGGTCTATACAAGGCGTTGAGTTTTTTAACATATTTTTTTAGGCTCCTACACAAGGCGTGGAATTTTTTAACATATTTTTTAGGGGTCCTACACAAGGCGTGGATTTTTTAACATATGTTTAGGGGTCCTACACAAGGCGAGGATTTTTTAACATATTTTTAGGGGTCCTATCTATCATATCGTCATATCTCGATTAGTTGCGTCCATCTAGACATGTGTGTCCGTCCGTCCGTCTGTCCAGTATAATTTGTAAGCACGATACAGGCCACAGTTATGGACCAAACTTCGCGAAATTTTGCATGTAGGGGTCAGGGTATTATAGCTGTTTGCAGCCCCAAAAGTAAATATTGGTCCTAGACCCAACTTTAAGTATACCGATCGTCATATCTCGACTAGCTGAGTCGATCTAGACATGTGTGTTCATCCGTCCGTCTATCCATTATAATTTGTAAACACGATACAGGCCACAGTTATGAACCAATCTTCACGAAATTTTGAATGTACGATGGGTTCTGGCCAATGAAGACCCCTATTGTGTATGGTAAAGATCGGTTAATATGTAGGGGATGAAATGGAACAATTACAAAATTTTGTTTGGCTTTTCTGGTCGCTCCATAGGCCGCAATTATGGCCCGAACATCGTGAAATTTTACAAGGAAAAGCCGATCGGGCCAAAGAATAAGCATGCCTGTTTTGGTAAAGATCATTCAATATTTAGCGGGTCAAATGGACCCTGACTTTTGTGTGAAAAAATTCAAAATGTGTATTCTATAGCGTATATATTTACCCCTGAAGGACATAGACCGGAGAGTTTGATAGTATATCCAAGAGGAGTGGTTGACCTTTAAACTGTTGTATGTACTCTGATGTGGGAGTTATATGTAATTAGGTAAAGTTGACTATGTGCATAGAATTACTATTACTCCATTAGAGGACGGAAATATAGCGCTTATCGCTTTGAAATTGTACATCAAGTTCCGATTATGGTCATGGGCGACGCCTATAGTTTTCGGTGAAGTTGAGATTTCATTCAGAGGGTGTAATGAACAGATAACTGTAATTTTGTCAGACTTTCTAGTCCCTCTAGTGGCAATTATTATTGTGCAGGACATCACATATTTTACAAGGTGAAGGGGTTCTGACCAAATACTTAGTGCGGCAGTTTAGATGATGATCGGTCAATATTCCGATTTTATTTTATGGCGTAAAAATTCACTTCAAGAAAAAAAATTTTGGAAAATATGCCAGGAGTTGTTGATCTATAATCGGTAAAAGGGTATCCCGAAATATTGCCCAGGCACAGAATATAGAACCGCAGAAAGTTTGCTTTTAGTGGTAGTTGTGTAGGGTACCATATAGTGGGTTTAAAAATAGTTTAAGGCATCTACACAACGTGTGGATTTTTATACCCTTCACCATACTGTGGTACAGCGTGTTATTTCTTTGTTCATATGTTTGTAACAGGCAAAAATAATCGAGATAGACCCTTGGTTCCTTTTGAGAATATGCATAGAATCACTTTCTGAGTCGATTTATGAATGTCCGTCCGTCCGTCCGTCTGTCTGTCCATGTTAAATTGTAAACACAGGTCCCATTTATGATCCGAATTGGATGAAATTTGGCACAGCTCATTCATTTGGCCCAAGGACGAACCCTACTGAAATTGTGAAAAATCGGTTCAGATTTAGATATAGCTCCCAAATATATTTTCGTCCGATTTAAGGTGCACCAAAGTGGCTGTATATCTTTCGTTATGCACGAAATTTGACACAGGGTACTGAATTGAGTCTAGAATGATATGTGGTGAGTTTTGGGAAAATCGGTTCAGATTTAGATATAGGTCGAATATATAGTTTCGTCCGATTTTATGTAAATGGTGCACCAAAGTGCCTATACATCTTTCGATTTGCACGAAATTTGGCATGACATACCCCAGTTTTAGGTTACTGGTGCACCAAAGTCCCTGAAAATCCTTTCATTTACACGATTTTTGGCTTCGCGAAAAAATCCATAGCTAGGCCGATTGACACAACGTACTGAAGTAATATAAATTAGTCTCTGGCAAGTTTCCCTGAAATCGGTTCAGATATAGATATATAACAAAAAACGCGTCGTCTGTTAGGATACATATGTAGAATATACCCAAAGTGGTGAAGGGTATCATATAGTCGGCCCCGTCCGACTTTACTACTTCCCTTACTGGTTTTACTAGTCCCATTTCAAATCCAAAAATTGTGTAAGGTTTCCTATTTGTCGGTTTATCTGTCTGCCTCTTTATGCGACCACTTATATCCCAGTGGTGGGGAGTCTATATGGCCACTCTTTACCTATTCGGAAATTTGTGGCAAATGTGTTTTACAAAACTGCCCCGAATGATAAATCGTTTCATTTTAAAGTTATTTAGAGCCAACAAAATAAATCTCAATGGCAATGACATGGTGTCTGCATGGATAGGAGAGCCATCTACCCCACACCCCACCCTCTTCCACAAACATCCATAACCCTGACTCATTAGAAATTATCAGTTGCTATGGCAGGATAGTTCGGAATACAACCTAAATGTTGCAATTAAAAATATTTAAAAGGCCATAAAGAAATAGTTATTTGGCGAACAAAACAATTGAATGGAAAATTTGGACCGATTTCAGATTCAGATGGAATAATTAAATATTCTGTTTTTTCATGGACTACCAAAGGCGTGGATTTATTAAAGAATATTTTTCAAGGGCCAACTGAGGCGTGGATTTATTAAAGAATATTTTTCAATGGCCAACAGAGGCGTGGATTTATTAAAGAATATTTTTCAAGGTCCAACAGAGGCGTGGATTTATTAAAGAAATTTTTTCAAGGTCTCAACAGAGGCGTGGATTTATTAAATAATTTTTTCAAGGTCTCAACAGAGGCGTGGATTTATTAAAGAATATTTTTCAAGGTCTCAACAGAGGCGTGGATTTATTAAAGAATATTTTTCAAGGTCCAACAGAGGCGTGGATTTATTAAAGAATATTTTTCAAGGTCCAACAGAGGCGTGGATTTATTAAAGAATTTTTTTCAAGGTCCAACAGAGGCGTGGATTTATTAAAGAATTTTTTTCAAGCTCTCAACAGAGGCGTGGATTTATTAAAGAATTTTTTTCAAGCTCTCAACAGAGGCGTGGCTTAAAATATTTTTTTTTAAAAATCCACGTCTGTTGTTAATGCATTAAAATATTTGTTTAAAAGATCCACCCCTATTGTTAATGGCTTAAAATATATATTTTTTAAATCTACGCCTTTTGATGGTTCTCAAAAATATATTTTTTTTAATCTCTCCCCCTCCATCCTCTACGCTTATGATTTCATTATATTAAAAAAAAAATGATTAACACCAATTGATTCTCATTCCACCCTGACCATTTGACCTTTAAACAAAGTGTAGAGATTTTGTTGTTCGCTGAGAGCTCAACGGAGAGTTCTCTAAGCTATGGCCTTATCACCAAGAAAATCTTCTAAACAAAAATATATATATTTTTTTCTTAGTTGTAATTTAATTTCAAAACTGTAAACAAATCTTCTGAAAAAAATTAAAAACGGAATAAAATGCAATTCGAATTTTTTCTTATTGGAATTTTAATAAATTTTGTAAAGTTGGCAAAATGCCAGACGGAGAATTTACATCACTTAGAAATCATCGAATCGTCCATGAATCGTTCCATTGACCCCTGTGAGGATTTTAATGGCTATGCCTGTGGCAATTGGGGCCGAAGTCATGCCCAAAAATATTTCCATAAAAATTTGGAGGAATTTTTAAAATATAATTACATCATACGCATGATGGAGGTAGTGATGAAAAAATATCCAAAAAACGAACTGCTTGAGAAGATGAAGAATAAGGATAGCGAGGTGGAGGAGGAGAAGCAAACGGCCTTGGAAAAGGCAGCGGTGTATTTGCATTCCTGTTTGAAAATCAAAACAGCGGAGGTCGTGAAGTACCTGAACGAAATCGTTCCTGGTGAGGGTTTGCAGTGGCCTTTGTTGAATGAGAGTGACAGGGGAAATTGGTCGAATTTCAAGCCCTTTGAATTATTGGGAAAACTGCACAGCTATGGTTTCACCTCAGAGATTTTGGAACAAACCACTGTGTGGAGAAATGGCAGCATTTGGACGGTCATAACCATACCAGACCCCAGTGAATTCGACGAGAGGGGTGTGGAAAAAATATTACAGGACCTCAAACTGCCAGCAGATGTTGGGCGCCACCAACTACAGGAGTTACGCAGCACCCATGATTATTGGCAGGCTGCTTATGCAGATTATGCCGATTTCGGGGAAAGTGAAAATCTATTTTCCCATCAAGATATTCAACAATCCAATCCGGAATTGTGGGGATTTTTGGAAATTATACTACCCGAAAAATTGCGGGATACAGATGCTCTGGTGGTCCTACCCTTTTGGGATTATATAGAATTTTTATCGAATCGGCAATGGAATAATGCCAAAGAAAATCAAAAATTTTGCAATTATTTAATGGTACGATTTTTATTACATCTTAAGAGAACTTCGAACACCATTTGCTTAGAAACCGTGCAGGAGCGTATGCATTTGGCCTATAATTACCTTTACTATCAGGAATTTTATTTACCTCAGGGTAGAGAAATTTCCAAGGATATTGCGGATCTGAATAAAATCATTTATAAAAGTTTCGTCAGACTTGTGCAGGAAAATCGCCTAAATATGAGTGGCGAGCAACTCCAAGCTATACGGAAAATGTTGGCAAACATCACCCTAAATATTGGTAATTTACCGGAGGGTATTACCCTCAATGAGGTGGAGAAATTTTACGATATTCTCCCTAATTTGGATATGGGCAATTTCTATGCCAATGATTTGATGGTAATGCGGCATCGAAACCTGGAGCCTATTATCTGTCCTACCACCATGGATTGCGGACAAAAATTAGCCACTTCCCCCCGATATTTACCCGAACAAGATTTACTTGTAATACCCTTTGCTTCGCTACATAGTCCCATCTATGAGCGACACATTGATCCCCTGTTCACGATTTCCTCTCTGGGATTCCTTCTCGCTCATGAGCTCTCACACAGCATTGATAGCCTGGGCCTGATTGCCGATGATACCTTTGGTCACCTATTTGAAAATATTATGGAACAACAGGAAATTAAGGAATCCATTAATTGTATAAAACAACAACAACACTCAACGGTGGAAATTAGTGAAACCCTAGCCGATTTGGTGGCCGTTCGCATAGCCTATCGTTCGTATATTCGAGAATATAATAGGCAACCCCAATTTACCAGCACCACCACCACCAACCCTATACCATGGAGACAATTATTTTTCCTAAATTTAGGTCAAATGTTATGCTCACAGCCATTATCGCGAAATGTTGGCCAACGTCTAAATCAAATTGCCATGAATTCGCCGGCATTCTCCAAGGCCTTTCAGTGTTCCGATGATAGCCGCATGAATGCCAAACAGAAATGTAGGTTTTTTTAGAGGGCAACAAAATAAAAATTAAATATTCCAAAAAATATTTGTTATATGAAATAATTCTTTAATAAATCCACGCCACAGTTGGCCCTTGAAAAAAATTCTTTAATAAATCCACGCCTCAGTTGGCCCTTGAAAAAAATTCTTTAATAAATCCACGCCTCAGTTGGCCCTTGAAAAAAATTCTTTAATAAATCCACGCCTCAGTTGGCCCTTGAAAAAAATTCTTTAATAAATCCACGCCTCAGTTGGCCCTTGAAAAAAATTCTTTAATAAATCCACGCCTCAGTTGGCCCTTGAAAAAAATTCTTTAATAAATCCACGCCTCAGTTGGCCCTTGAAAAAAATTCTTTAATAAATCCACGCCTCAGTTGGCCCTTGAAAAAAATTCTTTAATAAATCCACGCCTCAGTTGGCCCTTGAAAAAAATTCTTTAATAAATCCACGCCTCAGTTGGCCCTTGAAAAAAATTCTTTAATAAATCCACGCCTCAGTTGGCCCTTGAAAAAAATTCTTTAATAAATCCACGCCTCAGTTGGCCCTTGAAAAAAATTCTTTAATAAATCCACGCCTCAGTTGGCCCTTGAAAAAAATTCTTTAATAAATCCACGCCTCAGTTGGCCCTTGAAAAAAATTCTTTAATAAATCCACGCCTCAGTTGGCCCTTGAAAAAAATTCTTTAATAAATCCACGCCTCAGTTGGCCCTTGAAAAAAATTCTTTAATAAATCTCAGTTGGCCCTTGAAAAATATTCTTTAATAAATCCACGCCTCAGTTGGCCCTTGAAAAATATTCTTTAATAAATCCACGCCTCAGTTGGCCCTTGAAAAATATTCTTTAATAAATCCACGCCTCAGTTGGCCCTTGAAAAAATTATTTAAAAATATTCTTTAATAAATCCACGCCTCAGTTGGCCCTTGAAAAATATTCTTTAATAAATCCACGCCTCAGTTGGCCCTTGAAAAATATTCTTTAATAAATCCACGCCTCAGTTGGCCCTTGAAAAATATTCTTTAATAAATCCACGCCTCAGTTGGCCCTTGAAAAATATTCTTTAATAAATCCACGCCTCAGTTGGCCCTTGAAAAATATTCTTTAATAAATCCACGCCTCAGTTGGCCCTTGAAAAATATTCTTTAATAAATCCACGCCTCAGTTGGCCCTTGAAAAATATTCTTTAATAAATCCACGCCTCAGTTGGCCCTTGAAAAATATTCTTTAATAAATCCACGCCTCAGTTGGCCCTTGAAAAATATTCTTTAATAAATCCACGCCTCAGTTGGCCCTTGAAAAATATTCTTTAATAAATCCACGCCTCAGTTGGCCCTTGAAAAATATTCTTTAATAAATCCACGCCTCAGTTGGCCCTTGAAAAATATTCTTTAATAAATCCACGCCTCAGTTGGCCCTTGAAAAATATTCTTTAATAAATCCACGCCTCAGTTGGCCCTTGAAAAATATTCTTTAATAAATCCACGCCTCAGTTGGCCCTTGAAAAATATTCTTTAATAAATCCACGCCTCAGTTGGCCCTTGAAAAAATTCTTTAATAAATCCACGCCTCAGTTGGCCCTTGAAAAAAATTCTTTAATAAATCCACGCCTCAGTTGGCGTGGCCCTTGAAAAAAATTCTTTAATAAATCCACGCCTCAGTTGGCCCTTGAAAAAAATTCTTTAATAAATCCACGCCTCAGTTGGCCCTTGAAAAAAATTCTTTAATAAATCCACGCCTCAGTTGGCCCTTGAAAAAAATTCTTTAATAAATCCACGCCTCAGTTGGCCCTTGAAAAAAATTCTTTAATAAATGAAAGTTGCCACTTGAAAAAAATTCTTTAATAAATCCACGCCTCAGTTGGCCCTTGAAAAAAATTCTTTAATAAATGCCTAATCATTTAGGTCTAGAATGATATGTGCCAAGTTTCGTGAAAATCGGTCCAGATTTAGATATAGCTCCCATATATTGTTTCGTCCGATTTCATGTAAATGGTGCACCAAAGTCCCTATATATCTTTCGATTTGCACCAAATTTGGTATAACGTACTGAATTGAGCCTAGAATTATGTCTGCCCAGTTTCGTGAAAATCGGTCCAGATTAAGATATAGCTCCCATATATAGTTTCGTCTGATTTCATGTAAATGGTGCACCAAAGTCCCCATATGTCTTTCGATTTGCACGAAATTTGACATATCGTACTGAATTAAGCCTAGAGTGATGTCTGCCAAGTTTCGAAAAAATCGGTCCAGATTTCTATATAGCTCCCATATATAGTTTCGTCCGATTTCATGTAAATGGTGCCCCAAAGTCCCTATATATCTTTCGATTTGCACTAAATCTGGTATATCGTATTCAATTAAGCCTAGAGTGATGTCTGTCAAATTTCGAGAAAATCGGTCCAGATTTAGATATAGCTCCCACACATAGTTTCGTCCGATTTCATCTAAATGGTGCCCCAAAGTCCCCATATGTCTTTCGATTTGCACGAAATTTGACATATCGTACTGAATTAAGCCTATAATGATGTCTGCCAAGTTTCGAGAAAATCGGTCCAGAATTAGATATAGCTCCCATATATAGTTTCGTCCGATTTCATGTAAATGGTGCCCCAAAGTCCCCATATGTCTTTCGATTTGCACGAAATTTGACATATCGTACTGAATTAAGCCTAGAGTGGTGTCTGCCAAGTTTCGAGAAAATCGGTCCAGATTTCTATATGGCTCCTATATATAGTTTCGTCCGATTTCATGTAAATGTTGCCCCAAAGTCCCTATATATCTTTCGATTTGCACGAAATTTGGCATAACGTACTGAATTGAGCCTAGAGTGATATCTGCCTTGTTTCGTGAAAATGGGTTCAGATTTAGATATAGCTCCCTTTTAATTTAGATTGATTTTAAGTAATTGACGCACCAAGGAACCAATATGCTGGTAGGAACAAAACGTTCTGAAATTAGTATAACCTAACCTGTGACAAGTTTGTTTGAAATCGCTTAATATTTGGATAGACCTTCCATATATATTTTTTTGCCCGATTTCAAGTAAATTGGGCATCAAACTCCTCATGTTAGTCAGATTGACATCAAATTTTGCACAACTTACAAAATTGAGCATAGAATTACGTAGTTGGGTTTTGTAGAAGTACAGACATAGCCCAACGGATGACCTATTTATATTTGTTTGAAGTCGATTTACATACTTTATGGATAGATCTAGGTAGATTCACATGTAGATAAATATCACATATTTTATTTCATCCAATTTCATGTTAATAGTCCTGTTTAATATACCCATAGTGGTGAAGGGTATCATATAGTCGGCCCCGTCCGACTTTACTACTTTCCTTACTGGTTTTGTATTTGAAATGGGACAACCGGAAAAATATTTTTTTAAAATTCACGCCTTGTGTAGGACCTCTAAAAACTATGTTTTTGAACCAGTAAGGAAAATTCAAAAGTTGGACGGGGCCGACTATATGATACCCTTCACCACTTTGGGTACATACAAGAGATATTAATATCTACAATATCCTGTAGATAGAACAGACATAGAATCTTTGGAGGACTATTGAGATGGAATCGGGCGAAATTAAATATGTTATCTACATAGATATTTTAACCTATTGAAAAACCCCCATACACATACCATTCTGAAATCAATTCTGAAATTGCATGTCAAACGGGCATATTGGAATTCTTTGGTGTTCCAATTTGTATGAAATCGAGAAAAATTATGTATGAGAGCTATATATAAACAAATGGACCAAATTGAGCAACCGTTGAATACACCATTTGTTTTTTGTTATCACTCTAAAGTCAATTTAATGCCCTCTGTCAAATTTCGTGTAAATCGAACAAACATAAGCCCTTTGGTGCACCATTTATTTAAAATCAAACAAAAAATATATAAGACCTATATCAAAATCTGAACCGATTTCACACATCATAGCACATATAATTTTCCCCAAATTCCATTCGCTATGGAAAATTTTGACCAATCGGACCAATATTGGGAGTTTGGTGCACCATTCACCTAAAATCGGACAAAACTATATATGGGAGCTATATCTAAATCAGAACCGATTTTAACAAAACTTGGCACACACCAATCTAGACCTAATTCAGTGCAAGGTGCAAAATTTTGTCTCAATCGGACCATTATTCGGAGTTTGGTGCACCATTCACCAAAATCGGTCGAAACTATATGTGGGCGCTATAACTAAATCTGAACCGATTTTAACAAAACTTGGCATACACCAATCTAGACCTAATTCAGTGCAAGGTGCAAAATTTTGTCTCAATCGGACCGATATTGGGACTTTGGTGCACCATTTAACTAAAATCGGACGAAACTATATATGACAGCTATATATAAATCTGAACCGATTTTAACGAAACTTAACACAGATCATTCTGCACATAATTCAGTACGCTATGCCAAATTTAGTGTAAATCGAAAGATATATAGGCACTTTGGTGCACCATTTACCTGAAATCGGATGAAAATATATATGGGAGCTATATCTAAATGTGAACCGATTTTCTTGAAACATAGCACAGATCACTCAAGGCTTAATTCCGTACGCATTGCGAAATTTCGTGCAAATCAAAATATATATAGGGATTTTGGTGCACCATTTACATCAAATCGGACGAAACTATATATGGGAGCTATGTCTACATCTGAACCGATTTTTCCCAATTATAGGGTTCGTCCTTGGGCCAAACAAATAAGCTGTGCCAAATTTCATCCAATTCGAGCCATAAATGCGACCTGTACTTTGATTACAATTTAACATGGACAGACAGACGGACGGACGGACATGCATAAATCGACTTAAAAAGTGATTCTATGCATATTCTCAAAAGGAACCGTGTATCTATCTCGTGTCCTTTTGCCTGCTACAAACATATGCACAAAGACATAATACCCTGTACCACAGTGTGATGAAGGGTATAAAAATCCCCGTCTTGTATAGAAAGCAAAAAATATTTTTTAAAAAATCCACATATATTTTTAAAACCAGTCAGCGGAGCAGTATAGCTGGACTGGGCTGACCATAAGACACCCTAAACAATTACCAAGGCACTCTAAATTTGTGCGGATGTTTACTTCGAGCCTGGGCAATATTTCGTGATATTTGCACCCTCTTCTCCGATTAGAGATAAATAGCACCTCTTCCTTACTCTGAAATATTTTCCGAATATGCCCAACAAACAGTGCAATCCTTCTAATTACTTGTCCAGATTTCCTTCACCGTGGCTTGTGTGGTGATGTTCGGCTTTCAGTTGTGGCCTATAGATAGACTCGAAAAAAAACAAAAAAAAAAAATAAGTTTTCGGCCCACTTTATACTAATATAATTATCTGATCATCGCTTAAAATTATAGACGTTGTCCTTCATGGAAAATTTCAAAGCGATCAGTGCTTTATTTCCGCCCTCTAGTGTGATAATGGATTACTAAATAGTATCTGCATACGTAAGCGCCTGTAAATATTTAACTCCCACATCCGAGTACGTACGACAATATAATTGGTATCAATTTAAAGGTCAACCACCCCTCTTGGATTATCGGGGCTATGTCCTTCAGGAGTAAATATATACGCCATAGAATCCAAATTTTGTCATTTTTCATACAAAAGTTAGGGTTAATTTGACCCGCAAAATATTGACCGATCTTTATAAAAACAGGCACGCTCATTCTTTGGCCCAATCCCCTTCTCCATTTTAAAAATTCGAGATGTTTGGACCATAATTGCGGCCTCTGGAGCAATCAGAAAATCTGAAAAAAAAAACTTTTTGGTCAATTTCATCCCCTATATATTAACCGATCTTTACCAAAAAGATTAGGGGTCTTCATTAGTCAGAACCCATCCTACATGCCAAATTTCGCGAAGATTGATCCATAACTGTGGCCTGTATCGATATATGATGATCGGTATACTTAAATGTGTGTCTAGGATCAATATGTCGCGGCGTTTCAAACTCTTGGGGCTGCACAAAGCTATAATACCCTGACAACATAGTTGTGTAGGGTATAAAAATCCACGCCTTGTGTGGGATCCCCAAAATAATTCTTAGACCAGTGAGCTGAGCGTATAGTCGGACTTTCTTTTGTTCTATATTCTGAGTTAGGTAATATTTCGCGATATTTGCAACCTCTTGACCGACTAGAGGTCAAGAGCACCTCTTCATGCATTGACATATATTCCGAATATTACTATTATTCAGTACAGTCCTTCTAATTACTTGTTAAGTTTTGCAATATTTCGTGATAGTTTCACCCTCTTACCCAATTAGAGGTCAACAGCACCACTTCCTTACACTAACATATTTTCCGAATATAACTAATTTCAGTACAGTCCTTCTAATTACTTGTCCAAATTCCCTTCACCGTGGGTTGTGTTGTGATGTTTGGCATTTTATTAGCATCGACCTGAAAAAAAATTAAGTATTCGGTCCACTTCACCCACAATTATAATCTGATCATTACCGAAAGTTATATGCGTTGTCCTTGACCATAACTGGAACCTCATGGAAAAATTCAAAGCGATGAGCGCTATATTACCGCACTCGAGGTTTTGGCCATAATTACGGCCTCTGGAGCGACCAAAAAATTTAAATTTAATATTTGGTCCATTTCATCCTCTAAATATTAACCGATCTTTAACAAAAACAATGGGGGTCTTCATTGGCCAGAACCCCTCCTACATGCAAAATTTCGTGTGACTTGTATCGTGTTTACAAATTATAATGGGCAGACGAACGGACTAACATACCTAGATCGACTCAGCTAGTCGAGATATGACGATCGGTATACTTAAACGTGGGTCTCGGACCAATATTCCGCGGCGGTACAAACTCTTGAGGCTGCACAAAGCAACAATATCCTGACGACATAGTTGTGTAGGGTATAAAAATCCACGCCTTGTATAGGAACCCTAAAAAATATTTTTTAAAAACTCCACATCTACATCAGAGCCTTGAAATGAAATCCCCACCTATGTTCGCCAACTTTCCTCCCTTGTGTTGACCAAAAAAATTCCCATAAATATTTTAATGCTGACAATGTAAATGTACATTGCAATCTATGTATGTATTTGTGTACGTGTGTGTGTGTGTAATTTTTATGGATGTTTGTCGCCAAATGAAAAAAAAACAGCCAAAAACCGGAAAGTTTTCTCCGCCTGGTATTCTCGTTGATCCTTTGTGATGGTGTTGAATCTATTCCACTCTCGACACCATGGCGGAAATGGCAAACGGAAAAAAGCTTGAAAAATGACCACTCACTGATATGCAGTGTGAGTGTGTGTGTATGGTTATGCATATGTGGGTGTGTGTTTGTCATTGTTAAGTAAAGTGTAAAGTGGGTATTATAAACGGTTTTGGTGCATAGAACATGGTGTAAAAGGGACCATGGTGCACATGTCCAACCCCCTTGCCCAATATTTTTTTTTTTTTGGTCCTGTGTGTAAATGTGCGGGTAAGTGTGTTTATATTTATGTCTGCTTTTTCGGAATTCCCCCTTAGGACAATACGAGTACAACTACTTACCGCACACCATGCCATACATGTTGTTGTTGTATGGTGTGTCATCCCAGTGGTCTTCTGTGGCGGATGGAGCCCATGTTGTGTGTGTGTGTGTTAGGGTGTTTGGCTTTCATGTTTACTTTCCCATAATTTTTAATTTGGCCATAACTTTTTGACCATGGTTGTTAGCTTCTGTTCGGTTTGGTTTTTGTTGTTGGGCATTATTTTTTTTTTGTAACATTTTTGCTAAATTCAGCATAATGAGGTAATTTATTAAATTCAATTATTTTGATGACATTAATAACGAAAAACAAAAAACTCTCTTTGCCCACTGGCTACCGGGCTCTCTCTCCCTATCTCTATGAGGGAGTATGTCCTTTCAGCAATGTAAACGCATTTGTAAAACTGCAATTTCATTGTATTACGCTGGTAAATAGAACCGATGGACATGTTTGTCTATTCGTAGGCATGTATGACTATCACGGGATGGTCACACATGCATGGAAGCCGCATTAACGAGGGTGGTTTTCATAAAAATATTTTTAAGGGGCCATATACAAGGCGTGGATTTTTAAAAAAATATTTTTAAGGGCCTCCTATACAAGGCGTGGATTTTTATACCCTACACATCTATGTTGTCAGGGTATTTATTATAGCTCTGTGCAACCCCAAGAGTTTGTAACGCCGCGAAATATTGGTCCAAGGCCCACCTTTAAGTATACCGATCGTCATATCTCGACTGGTTGAGTCGATCTAGACATGTGTGTCCGTCCGCCTGTCCATTATAATTTGTAAACACGATACAGGCCACAATTATGTACCAATTTTGCATGTAGGATGGGTTCTGGCCAATGAAGTCCCCTAATGTTTTTGGTAAAGATCGGTTAATATTTGGGGGATGAAATGGACCAAATATTTAATTTTTGTCGGTTTTTTTCTGGTCACTCCAATTATGGCCCAAACATCGCGAATTTTTGCACGGAGAAGGGGATCGGGCCAAAGAATAAGCATGACTGTTTTTGTAAAGATCGGTCAACATTTAGTGAATCAAATGGACCCTGACTTTTGTATGAAAAATTACAACATTTTTATTCTACAGCGTATATATTTACCTCTGAAGGACATAGACCCGAGAAGTTGATAGAATATCCAAGAGGAGTGGTTGATATTTAAATCGATAGCAATTATATTGTCGTATGTACTCGGATGTGGGAGATACACTTAAATATTTACAGGTGCTTACGTACTGAGATATTATTTAGTAACGCATTACAACACTAGAGGTCGGAAATATAGCGCTGATCGGTTTTCCATGGGGATTCAGGTATGGTCAAAGAAATCGCCTATAATTTTCGGTGATGATCATATAATAGTTTTGGGATGAAGTGGACCGAAAACTTATTTTTAGTGTTTTCCCGATTCGATCAAGATGCCACAATTGTCGGACATCACAACACAACCCACGGTGAAAAGGGCAAGTAATGGATAATTAATCAGAGGGACTGTACTGAATATTAGTAATAATCGGAAAATATGTCAGTGTAAGGATGAGGTGCTCTTGACCTCTAATCGGGCAAGAGGGTGCAACTATCACGAAATATTGTCCAGGCTCGAAATAAAAATACGCAGAAAGTTAGAATTCCGTGGTAGTTGTGTAGGGTATCGTATGGTCGGCCCCGTCCGACTATACTGCTCCGCTTACTGGTTTAAAAATATTATTTAGGCCTCCTATACAAGGCGTTAATTTTTATATCCTACACAACTATGTTGTCAGGATATTATAGTTCTGTGCAACCCCAAGAGTTTGTAACGCCGCGAAATATTGGTCCTAGATCCACCTTTAAGTATACCGATCGTTGTACAGGTGCTTACGTATTCATACATTATTTAATAACCCATTACCACACTAAAGTGCGGAAATCTAGCGCTGATCGCTTTGAAATTTTCCTTGAGGTTTCAGTTATGGTCAAGGACATTGCCTATAATTTTCGGTGATGATCAGATTATCATTATGATATGAAGTGGACCGAATACTTATTATTTTTATTTCGAGTCGATGCCAATAATAAGCCAAACATCACAACTTACGGTAAAGGGAATCCGGACAAGTAATTAGAAGGACAGTACTGAATATTAGTAATATTCGGAATATATGTAAGTGTAAGGAAGAGGTGCTGTTGACCTCTAATCGGGCAAGAGGGAGCAAATATCACGAAATATTGCCCACGCTCGGTAGTTGTGTAGGGAATCGTATGGTCGGCCCCGTCCCTCACTGGTTTAAAAATATTTTTAAACGCCATATACAAGGCTTGGATTTTTTTCAAAATATTTTTTTGGGGGTCCTATACAAGGCGTGGATTTTTATACCCTTCACCCCACTGTGGCACAGGATATTATATCTTTGTGCATATGTTTGTAACAGGCAAAATGAAACGAGATAGACACATGGTTCCTTTTGAGAATATGCGCAGAATCACTTTCTGAGTCGATTTATGCATGTCCGTCTGTCCATGCATTTTTCTTAACAAAGTACAGATGGCATTTTTGATCCGATTTGGATGAAATTTGGCACAGTTACCTTATTTGGCCCGTGGACGAACCCTATGAAAATTGGAGAAAATCGGTGCATATTTAGATATAGCTCCCATATATTGATTCGTCCGATTTTATGTAAATGGGGCACCAAACTCCCAATATTTGTTAGACTGGGACAACATTTTGTACAGCGCACTGAATCAGGTCCATACTTATATATGCGAAGTTTTGTGGGAATCGGTTCGGATTTAAATATAGCTCCCATATATAGATTCATCCGATTTTATGTAAATGGGGCACCATGCTGCCAATATTTATCTGATTGAGACAAAATTTAGCACAGAGTACTGAATAAGGACCAGATTGATGTCTACGAAGTTTTATTAAAATCGGTTCAGATTTAGATATAGTTCCCCATTATAGTTTCGTCCGATTTTATGTGATTGATGCACCAAACTCCCAATATTTGTCCGATTGGGACTAATTTTTGTACAACGCACTGAAGCAGGTCCATACTTATGTATGCGAAATATTGTTGGAATCGGCTCAGATTTAGATATAGCTCCCATATATAGATTCGTCCGATTTTATATAAATGGAGCACCATACTGCCAATATTGGTCCGATTGAGACAAAATTTTGTATAGAGTACGGAATTAGGTCTAGATTGATATATGCCAAGGATTTTTGAAATCGGTTCCGATTTAGATATAGGTCCCATATATATTTTCGTCCGATTTTTTGTGAATGATGCACCAAACTCCCAAAGATTGCCCGATTGGGACACAATTTTGCACAGAGTACTGAATTAGGTTTAGATTGATGTCTGCGAAGTTTTGTTAAAATAGGTTCAGATTTAGATATAGCTCCCATATATAGTTTCTTCCGATTCTTTGTGAATGATGCACCAAACTCCCAATATTTGTTCGATCGAGACAAAATTTTGCACAGAGTACTGAATTAGGTCCAGATTGATATATGCCAAGCATTGTTAAAATCAGTTCAGATTTAGATATAGCTCCCATATATAGTTTCGTGCGTTTTTTGTGAATGATACACCAAACACCCAATATTTGTCCGATTGGGACAAAATTCTGAGCAGAGTACTGAATTTGGTCTAGATTGATATATGCCAAGCATCGTTAGAATCAGTTCAGTTTTAGATATAGCTCGATTGATCAAAATTTAGCATAGCGAATGCAATTGAGGAAATAATGATGTGTTATAGGGTGTGTTGAAGTCGGTTCAGATTTTGATATAGGTCTTATATATATTTTCGTTCGATTTTATGTAAATGTTGTATCGAAGAGCCTATGTTTGTTCGATTTACACGAAATTTTGCAGAGGGTATTCAATTGAATTCAAAGTGATAACAAAAACAAATGGTGTATTCAACGGTTGTAGAATTAGGTCCCATATATAATATATAGCTCCCATACATAATTTTACTCGGTTTTATACAAATGGCACACCAAAGAATTCAATTCTGCTCTCTTGACAAGCAATTTTTCATTGATTTCAGAATGGTAGGTGTATGGAGTTTTTTTTTTTTTTCAATTGGTTCAAATATCTATCTAGATGGCACATTTAATATCGCCCGATTCCATCTCAATGGTCCTCCAAAGTTTCTATTGTTGTTCTATCTACAGGATATTGTAGACATTAACATCTGTTGTATGTACCCAAAGTGGGGAAGGGTATCATATAGTCGGCCCCGTCCGATTTTTGAACTTTCCTTACTGGTTTAAAAATATTTTTTCGGGGGTCCTATACAAGGCGTGGATTTTTTAAAAATATTTCCCCGAAACTTCCATACCTTACCCCCTATTAATTTTGGCTATTTAAAATGTCACCACAAATTTTGTAGCTGATTTTTTTCAAGTAGTAGCAGCAATATTATTATTATTTTTATGCATATATTAAATGCCCACACACATATACATATATGTATAGAAACTCACACACACACATGTGTGTGTTTCTTTGATGGTCTATGGTGTTATTGTTATTACAACTGTTAAAATATTTGTCTACAAAAAATATATATTTAAATTTAATTTGAAATTCGTATGCCACTACTGGCTACTACTACTACTACACCTCAACAGCCTTAGCATATACATATGCAAATTTTCTATGTGTATGTGTTTATTTTGTTGCATTGCAAACAAAATAAAATATTATTATTATTATTATAAAAATTGTTGTTCATAACGTCAAATTTAAAAATTTAGCTAATATTAAAATTATTCATTTATACTAAAAATATTCAATGGTTAGCAAAAATTTTTTTCTATGGAAAATTCCACTCACTAGAATACAAAATTACACACACACACACTGATGACCACATAATCAAAATATTGTCACAATTTTAACAATCCTTAACGTTATGGAATGCCAAGCATTCAATTTAAAATTAAATATTTTTCTAATACTAAATATTTGTGGCTAAACAAATTATTAAATTGTTGACATTCTACTACAAAAAAAAAATTAATAATAATAACAAAAACAATTTTGGGCAAAATTATAATAAAGTGATATTTTTATTTAACATATAAAAAAATAATAAAATAAAATTAAAATTATATTTTCATTCTTGTGGATAATATTTTTAGTGACTAGTGTGAATGTTATAAAAAAGGCGTGGACTTAAAAAAAATATTTGTAGGTACTTATCAAAGGCGTGGATTTTTTTAAATTTTTTTTTAATGGTCTTGTGCAAGGCGCGGAAGTCCAATACAAGGCGTTGATTTAAAAAAAAATTAATGGTCCTGTGCAAGGCGTGGGGGTCGGATACAAGGCGTGGATTAAAAAAAATATATTTTTTATGGTCCTGTACAAGGCGCGGATTTTTTAAAAATATTTTTAATGGTCCTGTGAAAGGCGTGGATTTTTTAAAAATATTTTCAATGGTCCTGTGAAAGGCATGGATTTTTTAAAAATATTTTTAATGGCCCTGTGAAAGGCGTGGATTTTTTAAAAATATTTTTAATGGTCCTGTAAAAGGCGTGGATTTTTTAAAAATATTTTTAATGGTCCTGTGAAAGGCGTGGATTTTTTAAAAATATTTTTAATGGTCCTGTGAAAGGCGTGGATTTTTTAAAAATATTTTTAATGGCCCTGTGAAAGGCGTGGATTTTTTAAAAATATTTTTAATGGTCCTGTGAAAGGCGTGGGGATTCGATACAAGGCCTGGATTTTTTAAAAATATTTTTTATGGTCTTGTGCAAGGCGTGGGGGTCCGATACAAGGCGTGGATTTTTTAAAAATATCTTTAATGGTCATGTGCATTTTTAAAAATTTGGATTTTTTAAAAATATGTTTAATGATTCTGTGCAAGGCGTGGATTTTTTAAAAATATGTTTAATGATTCTGTGCAAGGCGTGAATTTTTAACAAATTTTAATGGTCCTGTATAAGGCGTGGGGGTCCGATACAATGCGTTGATTTTTAAAATCATTTTTTTAGGGGGCTACTATAAGGCGAGGATATGTTAAATAATATTTTTAAGGATTCTGTGCAATTCGTGGATGTTTCAAAACATATTTTTAAGGGTCCTGCACAAGGCATGCGGGTGACGTAAGGGATGACAGATACCAAGCAACGGCTCTGATTGGCTTTAATATGGCGAAGTACAGGCTTATCTTGGTCCCTCTTTCATTTCAATTGTGGACACTGACCTCCCCGCGGTGTCACCGGTGGAGCTATTTTCATCATCCGTTGAAATTGTGAGCTAATATGTGCCGCGATTTCACCCATAAGAACTATAAAAAAATGGGTTGAGGCGTCGGGTTAGTTGCCCACACTCGGAAAACCCCTCTTACTATGAAAAAGCAAAGAAAAAGAAAACCAAACCCCCCTAATGTCGACGAAGACCCCAGCAAACGTATAAAGAACCACTATCTGCGAATCTACATTTGGAAAGTGCGCACCTTGTACAGAACATGCGCAGTTTCGCTTTGGGGGATGTACTCAAGAAGTACAAAGCCGATATTATTGCCTTACAGGAAATGCGATGGAAAGGGATGGGCGTAAGTAAATCAGATGATTACGCCCTGTATTATAGCTGCCATGAAACGAGTCATGAATTTGGCAGCGGATTTATGGTTAGTAGGAGAATAAAAGATCTCGTCTCTAGATTCACTCCAATAGATGAACGATTTGCTATAATCCGTATAAAAGGGAAGTTCTTATATATCAGTTTTATTTGCGCCCATGATCCGACCGAAGACAAAGATGAGCAGACCAAAGACATATTTTACGAGCGCCTAGAAACAGCATATGATCGTTGACCTGGCCATGACATTAAAATTCAGCTAGGAGATTTTAATGCAAAAATCTGAAGGGAAAATACCTTTGACCCCACCGTCGGAAAATTCAGATTTCATGAAGAAACATCCGACAACGGCATGAGGTTGATTGACTTCGCGGCAGAACAAAACTTGGCAGTTAGCAGCACCAAATACAAGCATCTGGATATACACAAGGCCACCTGGATTTCTCCTGATCAAACAACGAGAAATCAAATTGATCATGTTGTGATAGACGAAAGGCATTCATCCAGTGTATTAGACGTTCGTTCGATCCGAGGAGCGAATATCGATTCGACCACTATCTTGTAGCAGTCAAGGTTCACACTCGTCTTAATGTTGCAGCATCTAACACAACACGGAAACTCGACGTCGAAAAGCTGCAAAACACAACAGGTAGCCGAGGCCTACTCCGCTCAACATACCCACCTGCTTGACGAGAGCACTTCTTGCCCCGACAATAGTATAGAAGCACAATGCCAAAGAATTGCCCACTCCCAACAAACTGTAGCAAAAACAACACTTGGGTACCAAAAACCACCCTCAAGAAACCCATGGTACGATCAGGAGGGTCGTAATGTTACTGATGTGAAAAAGGCAGCATATAGGGCAACCCTGCAGACATTAGCAACACGTAATGCGATGGAGAACTATCTGTAGAAGAGGAGAAACGTATTTTCAGAAATAAGAAGAAGGAACAAGAAAAATGTGAGCGAGAGCAAATCAAGATGTGCAGGAGTCAGAATGAAGCCCGAAAATTCTACCAAAGGGTAAAACACCAAACCGAAGGCTTTGGTGCAGGCACATCCTCCTGTAGAGATGAATAAGGAAACCTGGTGACAGATAAAGACAGCGTGTTGAGGATCTGGCAGGAGCATTTTGAAAAGCTTCTGGTAACAAATAGTGACGGTGAAGAACATACCCCAGAACCAATAAGAGATGATGGTATGGAATGTATATTACCTAGCCAAGAGGAGGTCAAAAAAGCAATTAATCGGCTCAAGAACATTAAAGCAGCAGGAGCCGATGGGTTTCCTGGTGCTGGTTTGACTAGAGGAATGCATGCTCAATGATTGGAACCTCAGCATCCTGTATCCCGTGCACAAAAAAGGAGACAAGACGATATGTGCCAACTATAGAGGAATAAGTCTCCTTCCCATCGCATATAAAGTGATATCCAGCGTACTGTGGCAACGGCTGAAGCCAATGGTCGGCTTCAGACCAGATTTTCATTTTTCCGCATTCAACAGCCTTATTCGTTCAGAGATTTTTAAAGCCTATCCGTTCAGAGGTGTTAAAGCTAAGTTCGGCATTTCTTCAATATTAATTCGGCTATGCAGGATAACTTTAACTGGCACAAGGTCAGAAGTTAAAGTCGGAATGGACCTCTCGGAGTCCTTTAATACCGAACGAGGATTCAGACAAGGTGATAGTTTGTCGTGTGACCTTTTTAACATCCTGCTGGAAAATGTCATACGAGACGCAAAGGTGAACAGAAATGTCACTCTGTACACCAAACAACACATGTTACTCGCCTACGCCGATGACATCGACATAATGGGTCGAACATTGAGAGCGGTAGCAGCCACCTTTGAACAAATTGAAAAGGAGTCTGCCAAAGTGGGTCTGGCAGTAAACGGCGAGAATACCAAGCTGATGGTATCAACGCGCAAGACGTCCAATGGACTCGGACCAACTGTGGAACTACAGCTTCGAGGTAGTTAAAGATTTTATATACCTTGGTACCGGCATAAACAAAACGAATGGCATCAGTTTTGAAATTCGGAGAAGTATAGTGTTGGCCAACAGATGCTACTATGGTCTAAGTAAGCAGTTTAGAAACAAGGCCACCTTGAGCCAGACCAAACTCCCAATTTACTAGACGCTGATACTACCCGTGCTGTTATATGGATCTGAAGCATGGGTACTTACGCAAGCAGATGAGGTAGCTCTTGGGGTGTTTGAAAGAAAAAGTCTCCGAAAGACGGTAAATATCGTCGTCGAATGAACCACGAGCTTTACTATTTATACTCGGACATCGACATAGTCAGTCCTATTGAGCTGCAGTGACTACGGTGGCTAGGTCATGTTGTGAGAATGGATTAATATACCCCTGCCCAAAATGCATATAAAAGCGAACCAACTGATGGTTCACTCAGAAGGAAAAGGCCATGTATCAGATGGAAAGATCAAGTAGAAGACAACATAGCCGAATATGATCTTTCAAACTGGAAAACCTGCGACCGACGGGCCTGGAAACCTTTTTTAAGCTCGGCTTATAAAGCAAAAGTTCTGTCACATGCCAGCTAAGGACAGAAGGTTCAGATATAGATATAGCTCCTATATATATCTTCGTCCGATTTAAGGTAAATTGTGTACAAAAGTCCCTATATATCGTTCGATTTGCACGAAATTTGGCACAGCGTACTGAATCATGTCTAGAATGATGTGTGCAAAGTTTGGTGAAAATCGGTTCAGATTTAGATATAGCTCTTATATATATATATATATATATATGATATCTTTGTCCGATATATATCTAGTCCTTATATATATTTCGATTTGCACGAAATTTGGCATAGCATGCTGAATTAAGTCTAGAATGATGTGTGCTTAGTTTTATGCAAAAGTTCAGATTTATATATATCATATATTCCGATTTAATGTTGTCCCAATATATCTTTCAATTTGCAAGAAATTTGGCACAGCGTAATAGATTAGGTATAGAATGATGTGTGTTAAGTTTCCTAAAAATCGGTTCAGATTTAAATATAGCTCCCATATAGATATCTCTTTTGATTTGTACGAAATTTGGTATAGCGTAATGAATTAGATGTAGAGTGATGTGTATTAAGATTCCTGAAAATCGGTTCATATTTAGATATAGCTCCCATATATATTTTCGTCCGATTTAATGTAAATGGTTCACCAAAGTCCCTATATATATTTCAATTTGCACGAAATTTGGCACAGCGTAATGAATTGGTTCTAAAATGATGTGTGTTAAGATTCCTGAAATCGGTTCAGATTTAGATATAGCTTCTATATCTGACCAAATGAAAAATTTAGTATCGATTGCAGAATGACATGTTTATGGATCCTATTTCATTTTACTGCTCCTTTAAAAATGCGACGTCTGTTAGGATTCATCTGTTGAATATACCCAAAGTGGTGAAGGGTATCATATAGTCGGCCCCGTCCGACTTTACTACTTTCCTTACTGTTTTTGTTTTCTGTTTGTGTACCGAAATCTTCCAGTTGACAAACATTTTACCTCGAATGACAACTGACGGCATTATTTTTATTTGGTTTATTTTTTTTTCGGAAAGAAAAATGCTGTTAACTCCATCAGCAAATCTGTGGCTGTTTTTTGTTTGCTGAGTGACAAATCTAAATTGACTTGCAATCCTTTTAGTCAAATCTACAAATGTTATTTAAACAAATGGAGGAGGGTTGTTAATGGGGCTAAAAATTGGGTTCAACTTTTTTTCTCAGTTGACTAAAAATGTATTTAATATTTTTCTTTTCACAAAAAAATGTATTTTTTACAAAATTCTATTAAAAAAAATAGTGTACCTAAAAGTATGCTACAAAATAAAATGCATTACACAGATTCTTATATTCTGTAGTTTTTTTTACCTCTCCCCCGACAATCCCTTAATTACTGTGTCACTTTCCATTTACGTTATCAGTACAGCCACAGGAAAACAAATACAGACACAAGTGCACCCACATATAGAGAATTGCATCCTTGTATTGCGTAGTGTACAAGTCACATCATCTATCCATGCGACCACAACCAACTGTCTAACAACAAAGCACGCGACATACATATTGGGTACGTTAACAATGCTTGGGACTATTTACCAAAAATGGTCCACAAAAATAAAGAAAAAACAAAAACAACAACAAAATAAACAAACAGCCGAATTTATAAATGACAGGACCACCTCTATTGGTGTAACGAATGGATACAAGTTAGCAACGAACAACAGTTTCCAGTTGCGATTTTTTTCTGCTTGGTTACCTGGAAATCTTCCTTTGGGAGTCAAGGGGTAACAGTTAATGGTATCTATGGGTTCATGTGGCTATGCGAATGTATATATGCAATTTGCATACACATGCATCTGCCAGTGCATATCCATGTTTTTGCCTCGAATTATAAATCGAGGCGAATATATTGCAATTTTTATATTCGAATGTTGCAGACTAATTTTTTTTTTTGGCTTGGGTTGGTTATGGCGATTTTTTCAAATGGAAACAATAATTTGAAAATGTAGCAATATTTTTAAAAAATCCACGCCTTATAGTAGCCACCTAAAAATATTATTAAATCAGTAAGGAAAGTAGTAAAGTCGGACTGGGCCGACTATATGATACCCTTCACAATGTGGGGTATATTCTATATATGCATCGTAACTGACATTATCAGGGACTTTTGTGTACCATTTACCTAAAATCGGGCGATACTATATATAAGAGCTACCATTTACCTAAAATCGGGCGAAACTATATATGGGAGCTATATCTAAATCTGAACCGATTTTCACAAAATTTAGCAAACATAATTTTTACAAATCTTAGCACACGTCTTTCTAGACTTAATTCAGTGAACTAAGCCTAAATTCGTACAAATCGAATAATTTTCAGGGACTTTCAGTGTGCCAAAGTTCGTACACCGAATGATTTACAGGGACTTAAAATTAAAAGCGAAACTATATATGGGAGCTATATTTAAATCTGATCCAATTTTCACGAAACTTAGCAGACATCATTTTAAACTCATTTCAGTACGCTATGCCAAAATTCGTGCACTTCGAACGATTTGCAGGGACTTTGGTGCACCATTTACCAAAAATCGGGCGAAACTATATATGGGAGCTATATCTAAATCTGAACCGATTTATACAAAATTTAGCAAACATAATTTTTACAAATCTTAGCACACGCCTTTCTAGACTTAATTCAGTGAACTAAGCCTAAATTCGTACAAATCGAATAATTTTCAGGGACTTTGGTGCCCCATTTACCTAAAATTGGGCGTACTATATATGGGAGCTATATCTAAATTTGATCCAATGTTCACGAAACTTAGCAGACATCATTCAAAACTCATTTCAGTACGCTATGCCAAAATTCGTGCACATCGAACGATTTGCAGGGACTTTGGTGCACCACTTACCAAAAATCGGACGAAACTATATATGGGAGCTATATCTAAATCTGAACCGATTTTCACGAAACTGAGCACACATCATTCTAGACTGAAATCAGTACGGTATGCCAAAATTCGTGCAAAACAAAAGATTTTCAGATACTTTGGTGCACCACTTACCAAAAATCGGACTAAACTATATATGGGAGCTATACATAAATCTGAACCGATTTTCACAAAACTTAGCACATATCATTCTAGACTGAATTCAGTACGGTATGCCAAAATTCGTGCAAAACAAAAGATTTTCAGATACTTTGTTGCACCTCTTACCAAAAATCGGTCCAAACTATATTTGGGAGCTATACATAAATCTAAACCGATTTTCACGAAACATAGCACATATCATTCTAGACTGAATTCAGTACGCAATGTCAAATTTCGTGCAAATCGAAGGTTATATAGGTACTTTGGCGCACCGTTTATATAAAATCGGACGAAAATATATATGGGAGTTAGATCTGAATCTGAACCGATTTTCCAATTCGGATAAATGCGACCTGTACTTTGTTTATAATTTAACATGGACAGACAGACGGACGGACGAATATGCATAAATCGACTTAGAAGGTGATTCGATGCATATTCTCAAAGGAAGCATGTTTCTATCTATATCGTAATATTTGCACCCTCTTGCCCGATTAGAGGTTAACAGCACCTGTTCCTTACACTGACATATTTGCCGAATATTCACAATATCCAGTACAGTCCTTCTAATTATTTGTCCTTATTCCCTTCACCGTGGGTTGTTGCTGTTGATGTTCGGCTTATAATCGTGGCGTACGCAATGCCAAATTTCACGCAAATCGGAAGATATTTAAGGACTTTGGTACACCATTTACCTTAAATCGGACGAAAATATATATGGGAGCTAGATCTAAATCTAAACCGATTTTTCCCAATTTCAATAGGGTTCGTGCTTCGGCCAAATACCCTAGTCGGAATTAGCCGAACATACCATACCCTACACTACTACCACGGAACTCTAACTTTCTGCGGATATTTATTTCGAGCCTGGGCAATATATCGTAATATTTGCACCCTCTTGCCCGATTAGAGGTTAACAGCACCTGTTCCTTACACTGACATATTTTCTGAATATTATTCCCTTCACCGTGGGTTGTTGTCCCTTCACCGTGGGTTGTTATTGTTAATGTTCGGCCTATAATTGTGGCCTATAGATCGACTCGCAAAAAAAAAAACACAAAAACAATTTGGGTTCACTTCACGAAAATTATAGCCGTTGTCCTTGACCATAACTGGAACCTCATGGAATATTTCAAAGTGATCAGCGCTAAGTTTCCGCCCTCTAGTGTGGTGATAGGTTACTAAATATTATATAAATACGTAAGCATCTGTAAATATTTAAGTGTTAGTCCCGCATCCGAGTACATACGACTATATAATTGGTACCAATTTAAAGGTCAACAACTCCTCTTGGATACACTATGAAATTCTCCGGTCTATATTGTTCAGGGCTAAATATATACGGCATAGAATTCAAATTTTGTAATTTTTCACCCAAAAGTCACCATTTTCAAAACAGACACGATTTTTCTTTGGTCCGATCCCCTTCAACTGTTTTGGCCTTCATTGCGGCCTCTGGAGCGACCAGAAAATCAGACAAAAATAAAGTTTTTGGTCCATTTCATCCCCTAAAAATTAACCGATCTTTACCAAAAACAATAGGGATCTTCATTGATCAGAACCCATCCTACATGCAAAATTTCGTGAAGATTGGTCCGTAACTGTGGCCTGTATCGTGTTTACAAATTATAATGGACAGATGGATGGACGGACGGACACACATGTCTAGATCGATTCAGCTAGTCGAGCTATGACGATCGGCATACTTAAAGGTGGGTCTAGGACCAATATTTCGCGGCGTTACAAACTCTTGGGGCTGCGCAAAGCTATAATACCCTGACAACATAGTTGTGTAGGTTATAAAAATCCACGCCTTATGGTAGACCCTTTAAATATTGTTATAAAATAATTCCCTCGATACCATTTTGGTGCTAATTTTAAATACTATCAGAACTAAAAAAAAAATCCACCAATAAATGGCAAACCATTCCATAACAATGTGTCCCCCTTGTCGAGTACTCCGAAATCCTTTGGTCCAGCCGGCACAAAAAATAGCGACAGGACACCAAGAACTTGACAAAACAACTTGTCCAGAAAAAAATACAACAAAAACAACAACCTAAAGAGTAGAATTTAAATTGAATCTCAGCTCGAGAATCATAACAGCAACAACCAAAACCAGCAAAAAAAAAATAGACAAGGACTCGAAACAAATTGCAAGAGGATATGGCACAAAAAATTGCCCAAAAGGAGAACAACAAAATGACGACATGGCTAAAAAAAGGAGACACTTGCCACATACCAACACAAACAGTAACAAACCAAAAGACTAGTCATCGCGTAAAACACGAGAATGTTGCCACACAACAATGGTTGCTCCTTTCGCCAAAGGATGTGAAGAGCATTGCATTGGACAGCGAATGGACACAATGGTCAGTGGATGGGAAAAATAGGAAAAGAATGAAAAAAAAATGGAGGAAAAAATATTGGAATTTTAGATTGAAGCAACAAACCCCTATAAGGACCCCTTGTATTCCTGGATTTAAAAATCAAGTTTTGGAAGGACAACAATAGGCGAGGATTAAAAAGGACAAGGACCCCTTGTAGTCCTGGATTTAAAAATCATGTTTTATAAGGACAACAATAGGCGAGGATTAAAAAAAATTATAATTTTTAAAAATATCGAGTTCTCATCTAGAAGGAATCAATGGTATTTTGGAGTCCTCCACAAAATTTATGACCTTAGATCCCCCAAAAATCTACTGTTCCGCACCTCTTATCCCCCTCTTACAACCCGATTTCAAACTGTAAAATATTTTTTCCCCAAAACCACCAAAAATCTAAGTCTACCCTCCAGTCAATGATAAAGAACTAGCCGGACAAAAAAATCCCAGCATGCTCAGTCATGTATCCACTACACAATAACAACTTCAACTCCACTAAGAACTTGTTGTCTAACACATGAACACACACACACATCGAGACATTCATAATAGCATCCCCATTGTTTTTTTTCCCTGATTTCTCTCAGAAGGAATGCAAAAAATGGACAAATCTCTTCGCATACTGGTTGAGAAAGGACTAAAAACAAACACAACTAATTCCAAGGATGTGTGCAGTAGAAGAAAAAACCAACGAGAAACAATAGACTTTTCCTGAGCATGGACTTTGGTCACAGTGGTGTGTTAAGTCGAGCAAAGCTGCAAAAGGATCAGGGGATGAAAAACATGATGTAGTCAATAATAGCCTTGGTGAGTATGAAGGATCAGAAAAAGGGCTATGGAAGAGAATTAAAGAAACTTATGATCAGAAACATCACGAAGGATATTCAAAGAATATTTTTTCAGGCCTGGATTTTTTAAATAATTTTTGTAGGGTCTACTACAAGGCGTGGATTTTTTAAAGAATATTTTTTAGCGGGGCTACTATAAGGCGTGGATTTTTAAAGAATATTTTTAGGGGGCTACTATAAGGCGTGGATTTTTTAAATAATATTTTTAGGGGCTCATACAAGTGGTGGATTTTTTTTAAAGATTATTTTTAGGGGGCTATTTATAAGGCGTGGATTTTTTAAAGAATATTTTTTTGGGGGCTAATATAAGGCGTGGATTTTTTAATGAACAGTTTTCAAAGACCGTCTAAGGCGTGGATTTTTTAATGAATATTTTTAGGGGGCTAATATAAAGCGTGGATTTTTTAAAGAATATTTTTAGGGGGCTAATATAAGGCGTGGATTTTTTAATGAATATTTTTAGGGGGCTACTATGAGGCATATTTATAGGCGTGGATTTTTTAACAATATATTTAGGGGGCTACTATGAGGTATACTTATAGGCGTGGATTTTTAAAGAATATTTTTAGGGGGCTACTATGAGGCATATTTATAGGCGTGGATTTTTTAATGAATATTTTTAGGGGGCTACTTTGGGGCATATTTATAGGCGTGGATTTTTAAAGAATATTTTTTAGCGGGGCTACTATGAGGTATATTTATAAGCGTGGATATTTTAAAGAATATTTTTTTAGCGGGGCTACTATGAGGCATATCTATAGGCGTGCATTTTTTAAAGAATATTTTCGGGCTACTATGAGGCATATTTATAGGCGTGGATATTTTAAAGAATATTTTTTAGCGGGGCTACTATGAGGCATATTTATAGGCGTGGATATTTTAAAGGATATTTTTTAGCGGGGCTACTATGAGGCATATTTATAGGCGTGGATATTTTAAAGAATATTTCTGAGGCATATTTATAGGCGTGGATTTTTTAAATCATATTTCTGAGGCATATTTATAGGCTTGGATTTTTTTAAACCATATTTCTGAGCCATATTTATGGGCGTGTAATTTTTAAATCATATTTCTGAGCCATATTTATAGGCGTGGATTTTTTAAACCATATTTCTGAGGCATATTTATAGGCGTGGATTTTTTAAATCATTTTTCTGAGGCATATTTATAGGCGTGGATTTTTTAAATCATTTTTCTGAGGCATATTTATAGGCGTGGATTTTTTAAATCATTTTTCTGAGGCATATTTATAGGCTTGGCATATTTATAGGGGCTACTATAAGACGTGGATTTTTTAGGAGGCTACTATAAGGCGTGGCTTTTTTAAATAAAATTTTTTTCCGTATGTTTTTATATATTTTTCACACCACTAGCATCCACTCGAACTTCTAGCTGGGGAAAAACCAAAAACGTTGTTTATGCTTCAGCACTAGCACCACAAAAATAAATGACAACAAGCTTAGCAACGAAAATACTTGAATGAAAAAGAGCAGTAAAGCATAGTGAAAAACAAAATTTTACAAAAACCTCTCTAGAATGGAGTTGATAAAAAATGGGCTAGGAAGACATTAAAAAAACGGAAGTCCACTATTTTATGCATGATGTATTCTTTTGGTCTTAACCTGCTGGTTTTTCATGGCAAAAAACAAAAGCAACAGCAGAACAAAAACTCCATAAAAAACGTAAAAAATACTGTGTGTAACTGTGTAGTGACCGGCTTAAAGGCGTCCTCCAGAAATAATGGCAACCAGACATGGTGGGCGACAATGTTTTGCTCAATTATTACACTTAATTCCAGGGTTACTGGATGGTGTTATTTCGTTAGTATACTCAGTAAAAATGAAGGTATGTCTCCAACGCCCATAAATATGCCTCAGAAATATGATTTAAAAAATCCCCGCCTATAAATATGCCTCAGAAATATGATTTAAAAAATCCACGCCTATAAATATGCCTCAGAAATATTATTTAAAAAATTCACGCCTATAAATATGCCTCAGAAATATGATTTAAAAAATCCCCGCCTATAAACATGCCTCAGAAATATGATTTAAAAAATCCACGCCTATAAATATGCCTCAGAAATATGATTTAAAAAATCCACGCCTATAAATATGCCTCAGAAATATGATTTAAAAAATCCACGCCTATAAATATGCCTCAGAAATATGATTTAAAAAATCCACGCCTATAAGTATTGCCGCCTGAAGGGTATAGGGTGTCCCAGAAGTCTCAATATATCCCTCATCTTATTTTTTTATTGTCCGTGTTTTTAATTGTCTCATTGTCCGACATTTTCCGCTTTTGCTTTGCCTTTCATTACTAAGTAGATTGTCGTTCTGTTGGCGGCTAGCTGGAAAATTGTGTACCAGTAAGCATTTTGTTTATGTGTAAAAATTAGCGGAGGTTCAGGGTGCGGGGCACACCCTACAAAAAACACTTTGACAATAAGATTTGTAGGAAAAAACAACAATGGGAAACATTTTCTCTAGAATCAGCTGAATACAGAGAATTGTAAAAATAAGTAGTAATTTAAATTGAAAACAATTAGGTACATGGGCTGCCAGTTATATTTCGGGACCATGAAAGAAGATTAAACAATTTGCCCCATTCCAAAAAAAAATATAATTTTTTATTAGCCACAATAAATTCTCATATCTACCGATTCGGTTCATTGCACACTTTTTGCACAAAAAAAAAAAACAAAACAAAAAATCTGACACACAATCATAACAAACACTAAACAAAAAAAAATTAAATATATATTTTTCCGATTTCAAATGTCAACTAGAAAGCCAACATATTTAAAATATCACAGAAAATGCACACATACATATGTTTGTATATATGTATGCGACTGCTGTGGAAACGTGTAAAAACAGATTCATTCCATTCTGTATGCTGTTTTATGCAATTCTATAACACAATTAAATTTCCATTTAACTTTAGGAGACATTTAAAATTGTATTAAAGTTTTGCTGTCACTCTCTACCCCCTCCCCCCACGCCACATGAATGTAGGTATATGGTATGCTACAGCTAAAAAATCTAGAATGACAAACCGATATTGAAGTGGTCTATAAAAAAATTATTTAAAAAAATGATTTAAAAAATCCACGCCTATAAATATACCCCAGAAAATATTCTTTAAAAAATCCACGCCTATAAATATACCCCAGAAAATATTCTTTAAAAAATCCACGCCTATAAATATACCCCAGAAAATATTCTTTAAAAAATCCACGCCTATAAATATACCCCAGAAAATATTGTTTAAAAAATCCACGCCTATAAATATACCCCAGAAAATATTGTTTAAAAAATCCACGCCTATAAATATACCCCAGAAAATATTGTTTAAAAAATCCACGCCTATAAATATACCCCAGAAAATATTGTTTAAAAAATCCACGCCTATAAATATACCCCAGAAAATATTGTTTAAAAAATCCACGCCTATAAATATACCCCAGAAAATATTATTTTAAAAATCCCCACCTGAACCCACACTATTCCACCCGGATGCAAATGTTAGCAATGAATCCATGCCGTAGCGAACACACTCACACACACATTTATACACATATAGGAGATACAAACCAAACATTTCTATCCAGGATAGAGTGATATATAATCAGATTTTAAGGTTGAGTAATTTGACAGAACATTTGTCATATGGACTGAAAAATTTATTGGATACTAGATGAAGTGATTTTTTATTAACAACAACAGCAGATGCACTGGAAGCTATAACATCGGAAGAGAACGAAAAAAAACATAAATCCTATAAAAACTGTATGAAGCTGTTGAACAAAATATTTTTTTTTTAAATGTCAGCATTCATTACTTTTTTGGGAGGTTTGGTAATACAAAAAATAAATTTAGAAATGTGGTGGTCAGTTCGAAAAAAATGTGTAAAAAAAATTATCAGAAATAATTTCAAATATTTTTTAAAAATATTCTTCAGTGTGTTAAAATAGGTGTGGTTTTTTTTCTGAGGCATATTTATAGGCGTGGATTTTTATAAATTCAATTTATGAGGCATATTTATAGGCGTGGATTTTTTTAAACAATATTTCTGAGGCATATTTATAGGCGTGGATTTTTTAAATCATTTTTATGCTTGGAAATTTTAAATTCAATTTATGAGGCATATTTATAGGCGTGGATTTTTTTAAACAATATTTCTGAGGCATATTTATAGGCGTGGATTTTTTAAATCATATTTCTGAGGCATATTTATAGGCGTGGATTTTTTAAATCATATTTCTGAGGCATATTTATAGGCGTGGATTTTTTAAATCATATTTCTGAGGCATATTAATAGGCGTGGCTTTTTTAAATCATATTTCTGAGACATATTTATAGGTTTGGATTTTTTAAATTCAATTTCTGAGGCTTTCCATATTTGTAGGCTTGAATTTTTTAAATTCAATTTCTGAGGCATATTTATAGGCGTGGATTTTTTAAATCCTATTTCTGAGGCATATTTATAGGCGTGGATTTTTTAAACAATACTTCTGAGGCATACTTATAGGCGTGCATTTTTTAAATCATATTTTTGAGGCATATTTATAGGCGTGGATTTTTATACCCTACACATCTATGTTGTCAGTGTATTATAGCTTTGTGCAGCCCCAAGAGTTTGTAACGCCGCCAAATATTGGTCCCAGGCCCACCTAGACATGTGTGTCCGTACGTCTGTCCACTATAATTTGTAAACACAATACAGGCCACAGTTATGGACCAATCTTCACGAAATTTTTCTGGTCTATGGAGACCCCTATTGTTTTTGGTAAAGATCGGATAATAATTAGGGGATGAAATGAACCAATAACTTTATTTTGTCTGATTATCTGGTCGCTCCCGAGGCCGCCGTTATGGTCCGAACTTCGTGAAATTTTACATGAACAAGAGGATCGGTCCAAAGAATAAGCATGCGTGTTTTGATGAAGATTGATCAATATTTAGCGGGTCAAATAGACCCTGAAAACCCTGTGAAAAATTACAAAATTTTTATTCTGGGGCGTATATAATTGCTCCTGATGGACATATACCCGGGAAGTTGATAGTATATACAAGAGGAGTCGTTGACCTTCAAATTGATACCAAACTTATTGCTGCATGTTCTCTGATGTGGGAGTTATGCGTAATTAGGTAAAGGTGACTATGTGCATAGCATTACCATTACTCCATTAGATGACGGAAATATCGCGCTGATCGCTTTGAAATTGTACATGAAGTTCCGATTATGGTCGATGCCTATAGTTTTCGGTGAAGTTGAGATTTCATTCAGGGCGTGCAATGAACCGAAAACTTTAATTTTATCAGATTTTCTAGTCGCTCTAAAGGCAATTATTGCATGCAGAACATTACATATTTTACAAGATGAAGGGATTGTTATCAAATACTTAGAGCGGCTGTTTAGATGATGATCGGTCAATATTTCGAGGATCAAATCAACAAAAATTTAAAGTGACCAATTTTTTTTATGGCGCAAAAATTCGCTGCAAGAAAAAAAATTAGGAAAATATGCCAGGCTTCGAAAGTGGAGCTGTTGATCTATAATCGGTAAAAAGGGTGCAAATATAACGAAATATTGTCCAGGCTCTGAATATAGAACCGCAGAAAGTTTACTTTTCGTGGTAGTAGTGTAGGGTATCATATGGTCGGCCCCGTCCGACTATACTGCTCCGCTCACTGGCTTTAAATTATTTTTATTTATTTATTATTTTTTGCTATCTATACAAGGCGTGGTATTTTTAAGATATTTTTTTTTAATCTACCACACATTTGTTGTCCCCCCCCTAAACTGGTAATGGAATATGGGCTAAAAGCAAACACAGGTCTTGAGGCTCAAGGGTATTTTGTACGTACCATAAAGATGATACAAATAAAAAAACGAAAATCCAAAGCAAACCAAACCAACAGAAGTGAATACAAATCTCTAGCTATGTATACAGACCGACCGACAAACAAACCCACACACACACACACCCTCATATAACCATGTTGTGTAAATACCATAACCGTGTGTAACCGTATCATATAACTATAAACATGTGTAGAAACATATGTAAGTTTACACAGTGCAAGGATAACTGCAGTTGTGTGTACTCTGCACTTTTACTCCGCATACCACAATCGTCCAGCCCTGCCCCACCCATCGGCCGACTGTTGTGACAGTTATGACAGTTTCTGGTTTTTCCAATCATGGGCTCATGGTTGAGAAAAAAACGTGGCGGAAAAAAGAAACGTTTAAACCATATTCCGCTACTTTTTGTGCGGATTTTTTCCCAATGTCCTACACAAACACTTATAGATGTACAGGCATACACGCAGACACACACACACACATGGCAATACTGCCACCACAGATGCCGCAGTGGCATATGGGTTTATTTGTAGCTACGAGAACTTTTTTATGCCGAAGTTTTTTTCTCGAGCTTAGATCGGTTCATTCAAATTTCCCTACGGTACCATGGTCCATGATATATACCTGGTGAGCCTAGGGTAAGGTAAATAATTTCTCTGCCCTTACGCATTATGCTGATGTGGCAGATTTGGGGGCATCAGGGAAACATGTATTTCCATCAAAAACTTTGCCTCAAGATGAATGGTCATAGGGTTGCTTTTCGAAGCTGGATTAGCATCGAATGTAGGAGGCGTTTTGTTAGAATTAAATTAAAAATTGTTGTCGATTTGAATTTTATAACGGAACACATGTGTGACCGGTGGCATTTGAAGGACAATAAGGCATTGAAAAAATATTTAAAAAATCCATGATAGTTCAATTTGACAAACATGAGGAGTTTGATGCCCAATTTATTTAACATCGGACGAAAATATATATCGAACCTATATCCACAAAAGAACCGATTTCAACGAATCTTGTCACAGGTTAGGTTACTACTAATTTCAGTACGCTTTGTTCAACCATATATTGGTTCCTTGGTGGGTCAATTACTTAAACTCAATCGAAAATATATGATTCTTAACCAATTTTTACGAAACTTGGCACACATCATTCTGGACAAAATTCAGTACGCTATGCCAAATTTCTTGGAAATCAAAGGATATATAGGGGCTTTGGTGAACCATTTACATTAAATCGGTCGAAAATATATATGAATTCTATATCCAAAACGGAACCGATTTTCAGGAACATTATCTAGATCTGAACCGATTTTCACGAAACTTGGCAGACATCACTCTAGGCTTAATTCAGTACGTTATGCCAAATTTCGTGCAAATCGAAAGATATATAGGGACTTTGGTGCACCATTTAAATTAAATCGGACGAAAATATATATGGGAGCTATATCTAAATCTGGACCGATTTTCACGAAACTTGGCAGACATCATTTTAGGCTCAATTCAATACGTTATGCGAAATTTCGGGCAAATCGAAAGATATATAGGGATTTTGGTGCACCATTTACATGAAATCGGACGAAACTATATATGGGAGCTACATAGAAATCTGAACCGATTTTTTCGAAACTTGGCAGACATCACTCAAGGCTCAATTCAGTACGTTATGCCAAATTTCGTGCAAATCGAAAGATATATAGGGACTTTGGTGCACCATTTACATTAAATCGGACGAAAATATATATGGGAGCTATATCTAAATCGATTTTCTCGAAACTTAACACACATCATTCTAGACCTAATTCATTGCGCTGTGGTAAATTTCGTGCAAATCGAAAGACATATAGAGACGTTGGTGCACCAATTACATAAAATCGGACAAAAATATATATGGGAGCTATATCTAAGTCTGTACCGATTTTCATGAAACTTAACACACATCATTCTAGTCTCAATTCTGGACCCTATGCCAAATTTCGTGCAAATCGAAAGATATATATGGACTTTGGTGCACGATTTACATAAAATCGGACGAAAAACTATATGGGAGCTATATCTAAATCTGAATCGATTTTCTCGAAACTTAACACACATCATTCTAGACCTAATTAATTGCGCTGTGGCAAATTTCGTGCAAATCGAAAGACATATAGGGACTTTGGAGCACCATTTACTTTAAATCGGACAAAAAGATATATGGGAGCTATATCTAAATGTGAACCGATTTTCAGGAAACTTCACACACATCAATCTAGACCTAATTCATGGCGCTGTGCTAAATTTTGTGCAAATCGAAAGACATATAGGGACTTTGGTGGACCACTTACCTTAAATCGGACGTAAATATAAATGGGAGCTATAGTTAAATCTGAACCGATTTTCATGAAACTTAGCACACATCATTCTAGACCTAATTCATTGCGCTGTGCTAAATTTCGTGCAAATCGAAAGATATATAGGGACTTTGGTGCACCATTTACATTAAATCGGACGAAACTATACATGGGAGCTAAATCTAAATCTGGACCGATTTTCACGAAACTTGGCAGACATCATTTTAGGCTCAATTCAATACGTTATGCGAAATTTCGGGCAAATCGAAAGATATATAGGGACTTTGGTGCACCATTTACATAAAATCGGACGAAAATATATATGGGAGCTATATCTAAATCCGAACCGATTTTCACGTAATTCATTACGATATGCCAAATTTCGTGCAAATCGAAAGATATATAGGGACTTTGGTACACCATTTACATTAAATCGGACGAAAATATATATGGGAGCTATATCTAAATCTGAACCAATTTTTCCCAATTTCAATAGGGTTCGTCATTGGGCCAAATAAGTGACCTGTGCCAATTTTCGGATTGACAGACGGACAGACGGACATGTATAAATCGACTTAGAAAGTGATTCTATGCATATTCTCAAAACGAACCATGTGTCTATCTCGTTTCCTTTTGCCTGTTACAAACATATACACAAAGACATAATACCCAGTACCACAGTGTGGTGAAGGGTATAAAAATCCACGCCTATAAATATGCCTCAAAAATAATTTAAAACCAGTGAGAGGAGCAATATAGTCGGACGGGGCCGACCATACTTTCTGCGGATCTATATTCTGAGCCTGGGCAATATTTGGAGATATTTCCACCCCTGTTGCCGATTATAGATCAACAACTTCACTTTCTAACCCTGGCATATTTGCTATTTGTTTTTCCAGTAAAATAAAACAATTGTCAGATTTTCGGAATAGACCATTATCTAAACAGCCCCTTCACCTTGTAAAATATGTGATGGCATATAATAATTATATGCAGAAAACATCAAAATATTTTACAAGCACTCCCTTGAAGGGGCTGTCAACTTCACCGACAACTATAGGCGCCGTCCTTGACCATTATCGGAAGTTCATGTACAATTTCAAAGCTATCAGCGCAACATTTCCTCTTGGATATACCATCAGGAGCAATTATATACGCCCCAGAATAAAAATTTTGTTTCACACAAAAGTCAGGGTCCATTTGACTCGCTAAATATTGACCGATCTTTATCAAAACAGACATGCTTATTCTTTGGCCCGATCCCATTCTCCATGTTCGATGTTCGGATCATAATTGCGGCCCTGGAGCAACCAGAAAATCTGACAAAAATTAACTTTTTGCTCCATTTTAGCCCCTAAATATTAACCGATCTTTACTAAAAACAATAGGGGTCTTCATTGGGCAGAGCCCATCCTACATGCAAAATTTCGCGAATATTGGGCCGTAACTGTGGTTTATATCGTGTTTACAAATTATAATGGACAGATGGACGGACGGACACACATGTCTAAATCGATTCAGCTAGTCGAGAAATGACGATCGGTATACTTAATGGTGGGTCAAGGACCAATATCTCGCGGCGTTACTAATTCTTGGGGCTGCTCAAAGCTATAATACCCTGACAACATAGTTGTGTAGGCTATACAAATCTACGCCCATTGATAGACCCTTAAAAAGAAATATTAACAAATTCACGCTTTTTGATAGACCCTTAAAAATGAATTTTAGAAAACCCACGTCTATTGGTAGGCCCTTAAACGCTAATTTTAAAAAATTCGAACTTCAAAAAAAAATTTTAAAAACTTCAAGCCTATATGCCTTTAAAAATCTTTTTTGCTACTGTCCTCTAAAATCCGTTTTCCTTCCTTAACATTGTTTCGCTTAACTTAATTTCTTAGCTTTCTGCGTTTTTGTCTTTTTTTTTCTTCATTTACTACCGTTTTTTGTTGTGGTAGTTGGTTATGATTCTTAGTGGTTTGTATTTTTTTGTTCTTCCTCATACATCCTTCTCCATCATCACAAACCATCATAAAGAAGATTTATGAGGATATGTGTTCTGACCTCTCTCTCTCTCTAGCTTTGTGTGTGTGTTTGTTCAGCATTAAAGGCTCTTAGCCTTCTGCGTCTTCTTTTTTAACGGTTGCGTTTCTAACTCTTGTCTGTGTCATGGCCTGGCATTTGTTTGTCAACAAATGTTTGTGGTGTATGCACACACACACACTCATACGTGTGTGTATTTGCGTGTGTTTTCACATTCACATATGACATTATCCCCAGCGAAGGAATAGAGTGCAAGTGCAGGGCTAAATGTAAAATATACTGTAAATTGTGTCCTGACACATGCACACTCACACATGTATATGTACACACGACCAATGAAAGGAAAAAAACAACACATTGTTTGTTTCTTTGTTGTGCGTGTTTGTATGACAGATGATGTTGATATGTCAACGTTTTTTTTTTTTCCTTTTTTTGCGAGGAAGAAAAAATAAACCGGAACATAAGCAAATACTGGCATATCCTGACATTATTTTCGAAAGTATAAGAAGTGAAAAAATTTACGAAGTGGAAAATTTTCTTAACACCCTCTAGCCAAGATTTTATAGAATTTATTTTTAAAGTATATTTTGAGGCGTAAATTTGTTAAAAATTATTTCTGATGCATATTTATAGGCGTGGATTTTTTAAATCATATTTCTGAGGCATATTTATAGGCGTGGACTTAAATTCAATTTCTGAGGCATATTTATAGGCGTGGATTTTTTAAAGAATATTTCTGAGGCATATTTATAGGCGTGGATTTTTTAAAGAATATTTCTGAGGCATATTTATAGGCGTGGATTTTTTAAATCATATTTCTGAGGCATATTTATAGGCGTGGATTTTTTAAATCATATTTCTGAGGCATATTTATAGGCGTGGATTTTTTAAATCATATTTCTGAGGCATATTTATAGGCGTGGATTTTTTAAATCATATTTCTGAGGCATATTTATAGGCGTGGATTTTTTAAATCATATTTCTGAGGCATATTTATAGGCGTGGATTTTTTAAATCATATTTCTGAGGCATATTTGTAGGTGTGGATTTTTTAGATCATATTTCTGAGACATATTTATTTGCGTGGATTTTTTAAATCATATTTCTGAGGCATATTTATAGGCGTGGATTTTTTAAATCATTTTTCTGAGGCATATTTATAGGCGTGGATTTTTTAAATCATTTTTCTGAGGCATATTTATAGGCGTGGATTTTTTAAATCATATTTCTGAGGCATATTTATAGGCGTGGATTTCTTAAATTAAATTTCTGAAGCATATTTATAGGCGTGGTTTTTTTAAATCATATTTCTGAGTCATATTTATGGGCGTGGTTTTTTTTAAATCATATTTCTGAGGCATATTTATAGGCGTGGATTTTTTAAATCATTTTTCGGAGGCACATTTATAGGCGTGGATTTTTTAAATCATTTTTCGGAGGCACATTTATAGGCGTGGATTTTTTAAATCATATTTCTGAGGCATATTTTTAGGCGTGGATTTCCCACTGCTCTTCAATATATATTTACCCAAAAAATGTATTTACTTAAATTCTATTTACTTAGTAGCCATAGTCACTTACCGACAACTTTGACAAAGCCATATTGTGTTTTAGCTGTCACCGTATTTATTTGACACATATACCGGCCACGATCCTCCTCCTGGACATTATTAATGTGCAGAAACCATGTACGATGTTTGTCATGTTTATCGTGGGTGACACTAATGCGGGGATTACGTGTAATTACATGATTATGTACGGTCAATATGGCACTCTGTTCGAAATGCATCCACGCCACCTGTAATGAGAATTTGTAATAGAGAAGAAGAAGAAGAGGAAGGGGGATGAGCATTGGAGATTGATTAACATTAGGTAAACAAGAGTAACGCTGGCATTAACAAATTAAACATACATTGTGGGGGGAGGAAAAGGGAGGTGTCTAAGAGGCTAACAGGGAGTAATTCAATTAGAGGCTATTTGGGTGGGCTGTAGAGATTAGGGGAGATTTTCAATAGAGTATTTAAGAGTACTTAAAACCAAGCCTTGTGTAGGCCCTTTAAAAAAATATTTGTTAAAAATATTCTTGGATTAAATATATTTTCGCAGATTTTGAACATCGCCATCTATATTCCAACACCATGACAATCGATGTTAACCATGTAAAGTGCGTGTGGGTGTCTTTGCTATCGATCACAGGACAATATCCCAATATCGGGTTTGTCTCCACTGGATTTAGTATAAGCAAAGACAACTACGGGAACAACTCTACGGTGTTGGTCTTTGCTATCGACCACAGACGAAATATTGGGTTTTTGTATTCACTATGGGAATTAGAAGCAGGGGAAATTGTTCAGCTTCGTTTAATGGAATTTTCCTAAGCTCATCCAGAAATACCCTACTACAGACTTAGTAAGAAAACGCTAAATTTTTGCGACTGCCAACACGGCATGGATTTTTTAAATAATTTTTTGCGACTCCTAAAAAGTCCCATAAAGGCGTGGATTTTTTAAAGAATATTTTTCCTACTCCCATAAAGGCGTGGATTTTTTAAATAATATATTTCCGACTCCCATAAAGGCGTGGATTTTTAAAATAATATATTTCCGACTCCCATAAAGGCGTGGATTTTTAAAAGAAACATTTTTCCGACTCCCATAAAGGCGTGGATTTTTTAAAGAAACATTTTTCCGACTCCCATAAAGGCGTGGATTTTTTAAAGAAACATTTTTCCGACTCCCATAAAGGCGTGGATTTTTTAAAGAAATATTTTTCCGACTCCCATAAAGGCGTGGATTTTTTAAAGAAACATTTTTCCGACTCCCATAAAGGCGTGGATTTTTTAAAGAAACATTTTTCCGACTCCCATAATGGCGTGGATTTTTTAAAGCAAAAATTTTCCGACTCCCATAATGGCGTGGATTTTTTAAAGAATAATTTTCCGACTCCCATAAAGTCGTGGATTTTTTAAAGATTTTTTTCGACTTCTCCATAGGCGTGGAATTTTTAAACGATATTTTTCGACTTCTCCATAGGCGTGGATTTTTTAAACGATATTTTTCGACTTCTCCATAGGCGTGGATTTTTTAAACGATATTTTTCGACTTCTCCATAGGCGTGGATTTTTTAAAAAGAAACATTTTTCCGACTCCCATAAAGGCGTGGATTTTTTAAACGATATTTTTCGACTTCTCCATAGGCGTGGATTTTTTAAACCATTTTTTCGACTTCTCCATAGGCGTGGATTTTTTAAACCATTTTTTCGACTTCTCCATAGGCGTGGATTTTTCCCCACTCCCAAATTTTTGTGTTTGTTTATTAGAAAACTTTGTTAATTCCTTTATTAATCTATTTTTATTGCTTCGATAGCAGGCACATCCATCGATTATTGGCAATAAATTATGTCTCTTCTTGTTGCGGAATTTTATTTTTTATAAAATTATATCACGTATGATTCACATACTCTCCCTTCGAACCTGGCAAATATGACGATGGTGACAATAACGACTTAAAGTTTCTTGCAAAACTTCAGTAATATTAATTTGAAAGGTGGTTTCGTAAAACTTCTATTAAAACGGGAGACGAAACTTTTTGAAAACCTGTGGTTATGGCTTCCTGCAAACTTACTAAGGAGTATGTTCAACCACATCCCTTCACTTTCCATTCGGGATGGTTATATGAAATGACAAATTTGTTATGTTTCCTTATAACTAACTTACACCGAAAGGTGGAAGGGAGGTCGTCAGTAGGAGTAAGGTGGTGGGGAAATATTAAATCACAAAATCTGAATCAATGCAAAACTTCACATGAGATTTTTTTCCATTGCAAAGGTGTTGAGGAAAATACAGAACCAACAAAACTTTATCCTTAGTTTTTGTTCGAAGTAATCAATTTTGTATATGAAAGATTAGTGAAGGAAGATTAGAGAAAAAATATTATTAAAAAAATCCACGACTTTGGAGAAGCTGAAAAAAATATTCTTTAAAAAATCCACGCGTTTGGAGAAGTCGGAACAATAATATTTAAAAGCCACGACTTTGGAGAAGTCGGAAAACTAATATTTAAAAAATCCACGTCTTTGAAGAAGCCGAAAAAATAGATTCTTTAAAAATCCACGCATTTTTGTGAGTCGGAAAAATATTATTTAAAAATCCACACCTTTGGAGAAGCCGAAGAAATATTTTTTTAAACAATCCATGCCTTTGTATAAGTCTAAAAAATGTTCTTTAAAATATCCAAGACTTTGGAAAATTCGGAAAAAAATATTATTTAAAAATGCATTCTTATTGGGACTCTAATTACATATTTTTTCCAAATTAAATACATTAGAATTCCAGCCATCTATTGATGGCATCAGTCCTTCAGTATTAACCTATGTGGTGATATTTGCAAATAAGGTTTATGGATTTGCTATCATCACCTAACACTAAAAGTGCCAACCCCACCAAAGCGACATCTATACGTCACTAGCATTCCAACCGCTATTATCTATCCTCCGGTGTGTGTGTATTTGCTATCGATCACAGGGTAACATTTTCATTTGGCATGTGCCTCTACTATGCTGCAGATAGGTAGATGCATCCAATGAAATTAGTTTTATGTCATGTCATCAACCATACCCCACAAATACCCTACTTTGGAATAAAAAGTAGGATGATTGATGGCTGAGGAGCTTGAAAAGAACATATAAAGAACTATTTAAACAATTCACGATTATTGAAAAAGTCCAGGCCTTTTGGCTTTGGGAGTAAGGACAAATATTCATTCAAAATCTAGGCTTATTTTGGGTCTTAGAAACATGGTAGCTAAAAGTCAAACCTTTTCAGAGGCCTTTCACAGGCATGAATTTATTAGAAATATTTTTCAGAGGCCTTCCACTGACGTGGATTTATTAAAAATATTTTTCAGAGGCCTTCCACAGGTGTGGATTTATTAAAAGTGTTTTTCAGAGGCCTTTCACAGGCATGAATTTATTAGATATATTTTCCAGAATCCTTTCACTGGCGTAGATTTATTAAAAATATTTTACAGAGGCCTTCCACAAGCATGGATTTATTAAAAATATTTTACAGAGGCCTTCCACAAGCATGGATTTATTAAAAGTGTTTTTCAGAGGCCTTCCACAGGCGTGGATTTATTAAAAGTGTTTTTCAGAGGCCTTCCACAGGCGTGGATTTATTAAAAGTGTTTTTCAGAGGCCTTTCACAGGCGTGGATTTATTAAAAGTGTTTTTCAGAGGCCTTCCACAGGCGTGGATTTATTAAAAGTGTTTTTCAGAGGCCTTCCACAGGCGTGGATTTATTAAAAGTGCTTTTCAGAGGCCTTCCACAGGCGTGGATTTATTAAAAGGTTTTTTTCAGAGGCCTTCCACAGGCGTGGATTTATTAAAAGTGTTTTTTCGGAGGCCTTCCACAGGCGTGGATTTATTAAAAGTGTTTTTTCGGAGGCCTTCCACAGGCGTGGATTTATTAAAAGTGTTTTTTCGGAGGCCTTCCACAGGCGTGGATTTATTAAAAGTGTTTTTTCGGAGGCCTTCCACAGGCGTGGATTTATTAAAAGTGTTTTTCAGAGGCCTTCCACGGATGAGGATTTATTAAAATAGTTTTTTAAAAGTGTTTTTCAGAGGCCTTCCACAGGCGTGGATTTATTAAAAGTGTTTTTTCGGAGGCCTTCCACAGGCGTGGATTTATTAAAAGTGTTTTTTCGGAGGCCTTTCAATAAAGTTTTCCTTAAAAACCCCCAAATGAATGATTTAAAAAAATATATTTTTATTAAAAATGGATTATATTTATCTCAGTATTTCCATATATATTTTTCTCAATACAAATTACACATTTCCCTAGGGGTCTGGATTTTCTTCTCACACTGAAACGCCTCCGAAAATTCTGGCATTTTTTCTGCAATAACCTGCAAATGTAGAGCCTGCTTCTCTCTTTCCTTAGCATCAGGAGCCACACAAAATAATTGTGCTAAATTTAGGAAAAATAATTGCTGCCATGGGATGTCTGTAAAATTCAACTGAAGTTGGGCGCCATTTTCAGAGACATATCCACGATATGATATCGCTGCCGCCGCCAAATCTTGAATATAATCCCATGAACCCACATTGTTATTGATTTTTCCACGACATTCGAAGAATTCTTGTTTATAATCACGTGGTGGCATAAAATACCCGATGCCATAATCTAATGCCGTGGGCATATTTCGCGCAAATATAAAACCCAATGTTGACCATTTAAAGATTCGTGCAAAATCGACGTGATAAATGGGAGAATTTAGAACGGTCAAGGGTAGAACTATCATTTGCCGTAGTTTATCGTAAAAAGTGATAGGTGGATCAGCTTTTATGTCAGCTTTATGCTGATGCGGCGTCAGGGTGGCCGATATCATTTGATTTTTGTGGAAAATTAAATTATTTCGAATAAACTGATCGCCATCCAATTGGGGTATATTTGCAAAATTCTTTTCCAATTCGGAGATTCGTGGATTTTGTGGTTGATTACCCCGATTGAGAGTTGTGTTATATATTTTCGATCTAAGATATCGTAAATTTAAATAATCCGGTTTCTCCTCAAAGAGTTTCATTAATTGATCACGGGTATTCTTAAACAACATTTGAGTATCCAAATTCAATTCCGATTCTTCGGGTTTGTAGATATACATATAGTAGAGTAGAGTGTAAGGCAATTCCAGTTTGTCCCGCACCTCTTTTACACATTCCAAATTGGTGAAACTCTTCACCTGGGTATTGTCGACAAAATGTTGCAGCATTCGAGCCATTGCAAAATTACAGATTTCACGTTTTTCTGCCGCAGACCAGAATTTCGAATCCAACAGATTAAAATATTTAAATTTTTTTACAATAATCATTTGATCGGCGGGTATTTCAAGTATGCGAATATTTTTTAAAAATTTACCCAGCATTGGATATGCCGTTTCCAGTGTCGAATATACATAAGTTTTCTCGGTTACCATATTTTGCCTTCGATGGTTCTGGGGATGAGTATAGAGGTTGTACAATGAATTCCATTTGTCCTGACATCGTATTATATTCACAGCATGTTCCATGGCCACACCTTCAAAATGATCCATATCCTTGAGAAGTTGTAGAAGACCCTCATAAGTTAATTGTCGTCTTTTCTCAGAGGGTATATCGAAAATCAAACGTGTCTGATTTTGATATCTGTGTATTTCCATATTGAAGAGAATATTATGCACACCATAATTCCAAATTCGCCCCAAGAGTGTGAAAATATCAAAATCCTCATCTGCCCATACATCGTCATCATCAGGAGCTGTATAAATATCTGCTTTGATGGGCCAATCCAAACCATTGGCCCCGGCTGGTATAGCTGTCAAATATTCCTGCAAAAGGTTACTACCTCTGGCGTGAATACATGAGCGAAAATAATTATAGGTCAGATTGAAGATGCCATAACGTAACCATTGCTCGCCTAAAGATTTCAATACTGGTATCATTTTCACATTTGCTTGATATGTTGCCCATTCTAGGTTGTTGTGAAATTCCGTACTTCGATGTTGGTCATACCAATTGGAACAGGCATAATTGTAGAAATTTTCACAGGGCTGGAATTTTTCGTCTATTGAAAGCTGCACCCGTTGCAATTGTCCGCAATTTGGGCTGGTGTCATAGAATTCACAAAATCCCTCATCCATGCAGAGAATCGTATTGGAAAAATTCAAAATAAATAAAAGCACAGCAAATGCGAACATTTTCGTCAACTACTACTTCGCTACGGTATCCGTCTTGTACTGACGAGACGGCAGATTAAATTTTCTCTTTGTTAGTTATTTATAATTTTTATTCGTCTTCGCCACACTGATCAGCACATAATCCACAAAAGGTGTCTTCTATGTATTGGTTATCATCAGCAAGAAATGGGATCATTGGAAGATGGACAAATAAAAAAATTTATAGTGATCGCATTCAAAGAATTTTCTCATTCGTCAACAAAAGAACCACAGAAGTAATCGGCGATTTTCAAGGTTTGCCATGGTCGTAGATTTTAAAATTAATACCCTTTTCATAAGCCGGGAATTCCCATAATGTAGTTTCTTCAAAGATTTAATTAAATCCGCATCACTGACAGACTATGTTTATTGCTTTGTTTCTGAGTCCAGTATAGTAGGGTATTTTTGGGTGAACTTAGGAAAATCCCATTAAACTAAGCTGAATAATTGCCCCTGCTTATAATTCTCATAGTGAATGCAAACACCCAATATTCTATTCTGTGATCGATAGCAATGACCACTTCCATAGAATTGTTCCGGCAATGTCTTTGCTCATACTCAACCCAGTGGAGACACACCTCGAATATGGGATATTGTCCTGTGATCGATAGCAAAGACACACACACACCTAACAGGGATAATTTCGATTGCCATGGTGACAGAATATAGATGGCGCTGCTCAAAATCTGTGAGGATACATTTAATACGAGGAATATTTTTTATGGGGACTACACAAAGCGTGGATTTCTAAAAAAAAATATTTTTTAGGGGTCCTACACAAGGTGTGGCTTTTTATACTTGTCAGGGTATTATAGCTTTGTGCAGCCCTAAAAGTTTGTTACGCCGCGAAATATTGGTCCTAGACCCACCTTTAAACATACCGATCGTCATATCTCGACTAGCTGTGTAGATCTAGACATGTGTGTCCGTCTGTCCATTATAATATGTAAACACGATACAGGCCACAGTTATGAATCAATCTTCAGGATGAGTTCTGGCCAACGAAACCCCCTATTGTCTTTGGTAAAGATCGATTAATATTTAGAGGATGAAATTAACTTAATTTTTGTCGTTTTTTCTTGTCGCTCCAAAAGCCGCAATTATGGCCAAAACCTCGCAAATTTTTACATTGAGAAGGGGATCGGGCCAAAGAATAAACATGTATGTACTCGGATGTGGGTGTTACACCTTAATATTTACAGGTGCTTACGTATTCATATATTACTTAGTAACCCATTACCACAGTAGAGGTCGTAAATATAGCGCTGATCGCTTTGACATTTTTTATGGGGTTCCGGTTATGGTCAAGTCTATAATTTTCGGTAATATTTAGGGGTTGCAATGAAAACCTGATTTTTGTCAGATTTGGTAGTCGCTTCATATTTTACACTGTATAGGGGATCAAATTTTTATTTTATGGCGAAAATATCCACTTCGAGAAAATAAGATTTTGAAAATATGCCAGGTATAGAAAATGGAGTTGTTGACCTATAACCGAAAGTTAGATTTCCCACAGAATTTTAGATTTGTATTGTAGTTGTGTAGGGTATCATATAGTCGGCCCCGTCAGACTATACTGCTCTGCCCACTGGTTTAAAAATTATTTTTATGGAACCTGATTTTTTTAAAAATCTTTTTGTGGAACCTACTGAGACTTAGATTTGTATGGACCCTAAACATATTTTTTTATAATTTTTATGGACCCTAAAAATATTTTTTAATAATATTGTCAGGCTCACCGAAAGTTAGATTTCCCACAGAAAGTTAGATTTTTATGTAAATGGTGTAGGATATCATATAGCCGCTCACTGGTTTAGAAATATTTTTATGGAACCTACACAAAGCTCAGATAATTTGAAGAATATTTTTTTTATTGAACCTACACAAAGCGTAATTTTTTTAAAAATTTTTGTATGGAACCTACTCAAGACTTAGATTTGAATGAACCCTAAAAATAATTTTTTAATAATTTTTATGGACCCTTTAAATATATTTTTTAAATAATTTTTATGGACTCTAAAAATATTTTTTAATTATTTTTAGGGACCGCCAAAAAGGCATAGATTTTTTAAGGTAAAATCTCAGCTTCCTAAAGATAATATTATGTTGTATCTTAGTCCGAAATAGGCATTTATGGGGAGATTGCGAAAATCCAATCATTCAGATTTTTGCCTCTGCTTATTTTCATCATAGTGAATCCAAATGTGGATATTATACTGGGATCGTTAGCAAAGACTTACAACGAATGCGAATACAGTCCTCTGATCGATATCTTAGACACACACACCACTCATGGATTATATCGATAGTCATGTTGATTACGTGTAGATGTCGCCTTTTAAGGTTTCTCATAGATGGCGATTTCCTTGTATTTTCACGGACCATATCGAGGCTTGAATTTTTGAATATTTTGTCAGGGTCTAATTACGATGTGTAGATTTTTTTAAAATATTTGTATAAGCTTCTTGTTCGTAATTCAATGAGAATATGGTCCTCTGATTGATAGCTTAGACACTCCATGCATGGATTATATCGATATTCATATTGATGATGTCGCCATTCAAGGTTTCTCATTGATGGCGATTTCCTTATATTTTCACGGACCATATCGAGGCATGGAGTTTATGAATATTTTGTCAGGGTCTAATTACGAAGTGTAGATTTTTTAAAAAAATATTTTTACAAGCTTCTTGTTCGTAATTTATACCACTTAAAATTTCTTCTACTGTTGCCATTATTATGGTGCCTGTGTAAGATGTGTAAAATGTCTACGTCTAATTTTTCAGTTTAACCGCATAATAGCACAAAGGGATAAGGCAGCCTGCTTTCTGAGCTATTGCCTCTGCTTATTTTCAACATAGTGAATACATAAGCCAAATGTGCATATTATACTGGGATCGTTAGCAAAGACTGACAACGTAGAGGATAAATAAATGCGAATACAGTCCTCTGATCGATAGCTTAGACACACACCACACATGGATTATATCGATAGTCATGTTAATGACGTGTAGATGTCAAGGTTTCTCATTGATGGAGATTTCCTTATATTTTCACTAATTACAGTCCTCTGATCGACAGCTTAGACACACACCACGCAAGGATTATACCGATAGCCATGTTGATGACGTGTAGATGTCGCCTTTCAAGATTTCTCATTGATGGCGATTTCCTTATATTTTCACGGATTACAGTCCTCTGATCGATAGCTTAGACACACACCACGCATGGATTATATCGATAGTCATGTTGATGACGTGTAGATGTCGCCTTTCAAGATTTTTCATTGATGAAGATTTCTTTATATTTTCACTATCGATTATATCGATAGTCATATTGATGACGTGAAGATGTCGCCTTTCAAGGTTTCTCATTGATGCCGATTTCCTTATATTTTCACCGACCATGTCGAGGCTTGGATTTTTGAATATTTTATCAGGGACTAATTACGAAGTGTATATTTTTTTAAAAATATTTTTACAAGCATCTTCTTCGTAATTTATATAACTTAAAAATTGTTATCCTGCTTCCTTTATTACGGTGCCTATGTAAGATGTGTTAAAATGTCTACGTCTCATTTTCCACTTGAACCGCATAATAGCACAAAGGGATAAGGCAGACTGCTTTCTAAGCTGTCAGCCTCCTATCCAGCAAGTGTACGATGCAAAGGTCACTACATCAGCTATGTGTGTGCGCATGAGGCAAAATTGTGAAGTCATCGCCGCTTGGCATTTTTGGTGTCCATTTGAAAACAGGCTAATTAATTTTATTAGAGTGTTTTAGGCGAAGAAGAAGAAGTAGATTTTCCGCAACTCTCAACAGAGTCTTCTCGATTTTTGTTGTTCAGACGATTCAGCAGAATTTGCCTCCAATTGTGTACGGTGGTGAGAATATAACAACGATGAAGAAGAAGATGAAAACTTAATTTCCCTGTCACACGCTGACCCACTGAGTGACATTCTATGCAGATATATGCAATATTAAAGAGCCTATTTAGGGCTACTACCCCTGCTGGTCGTGTATAGCGAACTAGTAGGACAATGTACAACAACAAAATCGCATAGCATACATTTGGGAGTCTTTAGGCAAGTAGGTATATTTGGGGAATGAAAGTAGGTAATGTGTGGCGGTGTGTGTGTGCGATATTAGACAATCAACACCAAATTGTAGGTTTAGCAGGTTTCAAAATGAGGCCACACCGTTCAAAGTGTGCTATGAATTTTCCTAGTCACGTTCTATTTGTGAAAGACAAACGCAATGAAAATTTGTATAATTTCAAGCTGATTAAATTTATAAAATGAAACGGAATTTCATTTAATTTTGTTTAAATAAATAATTCGTCTAACGTAAATAAAAATAGGAGTGGATTTTTTTAAATATTTGTTTTCAAGGCCTTAAAATAGGCGTGGATTTTTTAAAAATATTTTTTCAAGGCCTTAACAAAGGCATGAATCTTTTAAAAATATTTTCAAGGCCTTAACAAAGGCATGAATCTTTTAAAAATATTTTCAAGGCCTTAACAAAGGCATTGATCTTTTAAAAATATTTTTTCAAGGCCTTAAAAAGTCGTAGATTTGTTAATATTGTTTCCTGCTCCCATTGTGGCAACCTTGTTACACTCTTCCTGCCATGCTCTATTAGAGTTGTTAAGTCAAAGTTTCCTTCTTTAACATTCTTGACATGGGGGGCAAAAAGTTAAACACAAGTTGGTGAGTTTACGGTAGCATCAAAAGATACTCGAAACTTCATAGCCTTAATTATCATCTGCGGCATGTGGCCTTTACAATGGCAAACTTTGACTACGACCACAACTGATGTCATCGGTTCGTTGTCATCAAGTTGCAATGGAGGATAGGTTAATTTTTATTTTATATTAGTTTTGAAAACTTTCATTGTTTTAATCTGGACCATGAAGATGATGTCATAAAAAAGTACTTATCAATATTATTAATATTAAATATTACAATGTAACCCCGGTACTATGTTGTTGGTTGAGGTTACAAAGTATTTCAGGTTTAGACAACATGTGATGGGGTAATAAATCAAAAAAAATTATTTAATAAATCCACGCCAAGTGTGGATGCCCTAAAAATTGTTTTTTTTTTTAACGACAGCTTCCAAGGGTACCACAAAATATATTTTTTTAAAAATCCACGCTTCACGGAAACTTTAAATATTTAAAAATCTACGTTTGGTCGACTTCTGAAAAATATCCCCAATGAACTTCACCTCATTGTATGGTACCTGAAATAATATTCTTTAATGAAATCGACATCTATGAGAGGCTTTGGAAGGCGACATCTATATTTCATTAAAATAACTATCGATGTTTTCCATGTAAGGTGCATGGGTGGCGTAGGGGATGATAGATACCAAGCAACGGCTCTGATTGGCTTTAACATGGCGAAGTCCAGGCTTATCTTGGTCCCTCTTTCATCCCAATTGTGGACACTGACCTCCTCGCGGTGCCACCTGGGGAGCTATTCTCATCACCCGATGAAATGGAAAGCTAATATGTACCGCGAGTTCACCCATAAGAAAATGGTTTGAGGCGTCGGGTTAGTTGCCCACTCACGGAAAACCCAACCTACTATGAAAAAGCTAAGAAAAAGAAAACCAAACCTCCCTAATGTTGACGACCCCGCAAACGTATAAAGGACCAGGAGCTGCGAATCTGCACTTGGAATGTGGCGAATGTATTCAAGAAGTACAAAGCCGATATTATTGCCTTACGCACAGTGTTATAGCTGCCATGAAACGAAACATGAATTTAGCTGTGGATTTATGATTAACAGGAGAATAACAGACCTCGCGTCCAGATTCACTCCAGTAGATGAGCGAATTGCTATAATCCGTATAAAAGCGAAGTTCTTCTACATCAGTCTCATTTGCGCCCATGCTCCGACAGAAGATAAAGATGAACAGACCAAAGACATATTTTACGAGCGCCTAGAAACAGCATATGACCGTTGCCCTGGCCATGACATTAAAATTCTGCTAGGAGATTTTAATGCAAAAATCGGAAGGGAAAACATATTTGGCCGCACCGTCGGAAAATTCAGCCTTCATGAAGAAACATCCGACAACGGCATGAGGTTGATTGACTTCGCGGCAGCAAAAAACTTGGTAGTTAGCAGCACCTGATACAACCATCACGATATACACAAGACCACCTGGATTTCTCCTTATTAAGCAACGAGAAATTACATTGATCATGTTGTGATAGACGGAAGGCATTCATTCAGTGTTTTAGACGTCCGATCGATCCGAGGAGCGAATATCGATTCGGACCATTACATTGTGGCAGCCAAGGTACGCACCCGTCTTAATGTAGCAACAAAGGTTCGATCTAACACAAGACGGAAACTTGACGTCGAAAAGCTGCAAACACAACAGGTAGCCGAAGCCTACTCAGCTCAACTTACCCATCTGCTTGAAGAAATCACTTCTTGTCCGGAAAATAATATAGAAGCACAATGGCAAAGAATTGCCACTCCCTACAAACTGCAGCAAAAGCAACACTTGGGTACCAAAAACCACCACTAAGAAACCAAAGGTACGAACATGTAACGTGATGGAGAATTATCGGGAGAAAAGGTGAGTGGAGAAACGTGTTTTCAGAAAAAAGAAGAAAGAACAAGAAAAACGTGAGCGTGAGCAAATCGAGATGTACAAGCTACTGAAATGTTGAACAAGGCGCACCTGTAGAGATGAAGAAGGAAATTGACCAGGATTTTGAAAAGCTTCTAGTATCAAATAGTGGCGCTGAAGAAGATACCCCAGAACCAATAAAGAATTGCGGTATAGAATGTATACCACCTATCCAAGATGAGGTCAGAATAGCAATCAGTCGGCTGAAGAATAATAAAGACACATACCACATATGCTTGACACATAGTACAATTTGATAAAGCCGCATTGGAACCTCAGCATCCTGTGTCCTGTGCACAAAAAACGTGTCAAGATTATATGTCCCAACTATAGAGGAATTAGCCTTCTTCTCATCGCATATAAGTGCTATCCAGTGTGATGTGTGAACAATTGAAGCCAATGGTCAATATTAATATGCGGCTATGCAAATCCACCATTGGATTTTCACTCTGCACCAAACTTCGACACATACCACCTATTTGTCGATTATGGCAGCCCTTTAAAGCCATGTCTGTGTTCATTCCTGCACAAGGTAAGTTGTAGGAAAAGACCTATCGGAGCCCTTAAATACCGAACGAGGATTCAGACAAGGTGAAAGTTTGTCGTGTGATCTTTTTTAACATTCTGCTGGAAAAGGTCATACGAAACGCAAAGGTGAACAGAAATTGCACCAAACAACACATGTAACTCGCCTACGCCGATGACATCGATATAATGGGTCGAACATTGCGAGCGGTAACATCCACCTTTGAACAAAATCTGCCAAATCTGGCAGTAAACGGCGAGACCAAGAGGATGGTATCAACGCGCAAGGCGTCCAGTAGACTCGGACCAACTGTGAAACTTGAGAACTACAGCTTCGAGATAGTTAAAGATTTTATAAACCTTTGTACCGCCATAACTAAAACGAATGACATCAGTTTTGAAATTCGGAGTGGGATTGTGATGGCCAACCGATGCTACTATGGCCTAATTAAGCAGTTTAGAAACAAGGCCACCTCCCGCCAGACCAAACACACACACTTTGCAAGACGGTGATACTACCCGTGCTATTATATGGATCAGAAGCATGTGTACTTGCGCAAGCACATGAGGCAGCTCTTGGGGTGTTTGGAAGAAAAATTATCCGAAAGATCTACGGTCCGATCTGCGTCGACGGTGAATATCGGCGTCGAATGAGCCACGAGCTTTACAATTTATACGCGGACATCGACATATAAAAACAATGGCTAGGGGCCCAAAAGGCAGCTCAACATACAAACGAGCCTACTGATGGTTCCCGTAGACGGGGAAGGCCACGAATTAGATGGAAAGACCAAGTAGAAGGCAACATCCTGTGGTCTTCCAAATTGGTGGATTTGCGCACAAGACCGATGCGCTTGAAAATCTTTTTTAAGCTCGACTTATGAAACAACCGTTCTGTAACAAGCCAGCTAAGTAAGTAAGGTGTATGGCCTTGCTATGACAGGATCACAGGACAGTATACACATTTAGTTTACATATTCGCTTTTAGTATTAGAACTGGTGACAACTAGCGAAACTACTCAATGGTGTGTGTCCTTGCTATGGATCGCAAGACAGAATATTGGAGGTTGTACTTACTATGGCCAATATAAGCAGAGACAAATATCAGAATTAATTGTATTAGATTTTACTGAGCTTTCATAAATAACCTACTTCAGACTTAGCTGAAATAATATCCGTTAATGAAATCGACGTCTATGAGAGACATTGATAGGTGACATCTATATTTCATCACCAAAACTATCGATATTATCCACGTAAAATTTATGCCCTTGCTATCACAGGATCATAAAGCAGTATACACATTTGGTTTATGTATTCGCTTATAGGATTCGAATTGGTGACAACTAGCGAAACTACGCTATGGTGTGTGTGTCCTTGCTATGGATCACAACACAGAATATTGGAGGTTGTACTTACTATGGTCAATATAAGCAGAGACAAATAGCATAATTGTTTTTATTCGATTTTACTAAGCTCTCACAATTAACCTACTTCAGGCTTGGCTGCAATAAATATTATTTTAAAAAATCTACGCCTTGTGTGAATCACTTAAAATGTTGTTTTAAAAAATCTACGCCTTGTGTGAATCACTTAAAATGTTGTTTTAAAAAATCTACGCCTTGTGTGGATCACTTAAAATTTTGTTTTAAAAAATCTCCGCCTTGTGTGGAACACTTAAAATGTTGTTTTAAAAAATCTATGCCTTGTGTGGTTCACTTACATATTTTGTAAAAATCTAAGCCTTATGAAAGAACATTGAAATATTTTTTTAATCTACGCCTTGTGGCACTCTTTAAAGTGAAATAAAAAATATTTTAAAATTTAAATATTAATGTCTCAACATTTTACTCAGCTATTTAACAATATATATGTATGTATCCTGTCATAATCCCATAATCCTAGAGCTTTTGAAAAATTACTTTTTCATAGTTTTTCAATGATGTGACTGACTGAGTGAACAAGCGAGTGAGTGACTGACTGGCTGCAACTTTCATCAACAAATATAAAAACAACTACAACAAAAAGTTACTATGAAACTACAAAAACAATTAGAAATTCCCAACTCCCACACGCAAACACACATACATACATTCATACACATACAACCAAATCTCACCAACTTAAAAGCCATTGAATTAATAACACTCATACGTCTAGGGGGACTCATTAAAGTTTCATGTCCTACATGGGGGAAAAAGGGTTCTGGTGGTGGTGTAGCTGATGCTGCCACAATTGTCATTAATGCAAACCGTCAACAACGAGAATGAAAATTCTGATGATGAATGAAAATTGCATACTGACATATTCAGGAAAAATCTTTTACTTCATGCTGTCTGTGTATGTGTGTTAATAGTAAAATATGTTTTAAAACAAATGTTGTTAACTCCACTTAAATGTCTGTCAAAAATAAATGATATGCGTTAATGAAATGGGGAGAAGAAAAACGGAAACAAATAAAAGAAAAACAAATTAAAATATAAAATTATTTTAAAATTTAAAATCTTTAAAATATATTCCAAAAATCCGCATCCTTTTTATTGAAAAAAATTCTAGGTCTTTGTTTCTTGGAAATGAAACACACAGATAAACTTCCGACAAGATTTTTATTTTCTTTCAATAGGTTATGGGCCCGAGCAGGCTATGAAAAAATGCTTTGTAAATTGAGGAAATAATAGGAAAATCCCCGAAAATCTTGTGAGAAGATGAAGATGACAATGGCAATTATGCTACATGGAGCATTCAGATGAAAATTGTCCTGGTCCATATGGATTTGTGGGGAATCACATGTGGAAGAGAGATAAAACCCGAAGGCGCCGGAGCAGCAGTTTTTGAAATCAGGGATGAAAAGGCGTTGTTATAGATATTGCTTCATGTGAAGGCAAATCAAATTTAACATGTAAAGGGTTGCAAAACGGCGGAGCGGGCGTGGTTGAAGTTAAAAGAGACACATCAACCAAAGGGTCCTGCAAGGAAGATAATGTGGTTCAAGAAACTCCTGTCAATGAAGCTGCAAGTCGTTGGTAAGATGGTGGATCATCTAAATGAATTTAGTACAATTTGTGAGAATCTGAATGAACTTGAGGTTCAGTTGCCGGACGAGATTTTTGGTATAATTCTGCAATCGAGTTTGCCGAAAATTATGAAAATGTTGTAGTCGCAGTAGAGACTCGCGACGAGCTGCCTACATTCAGTACCTTAAAGGTGAAATTATTGGAAGAAGGAGCAAGACAATTTGAAGCAGAAAAATATGCAAATGAAGACTAAGGAGGCGCAACGCTTATGAAAACAAGAAATGTTATAACTGTGGTCAGCCAGGACATTTTGCAGCTAAGTGTACGGAACCAAATAAAGATGAAAGAAGTTCCTGCCTCATGACAGGCATAGATATTGCTTCATGTGAAGGCAAATCAAATTTAGCATGTAAAGGATTGCAAAACAGCGGAGCGGGCGTGGTTGAAGTTGAAAGAGACACATCAACCAAGGGTCCTGCAAGGAAGATAATGTTGTTCAAGAAACTCCTGTCAATGAAGCTGCAAGTCGGTGGTAAGATGGTGGATCATCTAAATGAATTTAGTACAATTTGTGAGAATCTGAATGAAGTTGAGGTTCAGTTGCCGGACGAGATTTTGGTTATAATTCTGCTATCGAGTTTGCCGAAAATTATGAAAATTTTGTAGTCGCAATAAAGACTCGCGAGAGCTGCCTACATTCAGTACCTTAAAGGTGAAATTATTGGAAGAAGAAGCAAGACAATTTGAAGCAGAAAAATATGCAAATGAAGACTAAGGAGGCGCAACGCTTATGAAAACAAGAAATGTTATAACTGTGGTCAGCCAGGACATTTTGCAGCTAAGTGTACGGAACCAAATAAAGATGAAAGAAGTTCCTGCCTCATGACACGGTTAATGGGAGCCAATAGCAAAAAGGAGAATATTGACGAAAATGATTGGTGTATTGATAGTGGAGTGACTAGTCATTTCTGCTGTGTGCGTGAGTTATTTAAAACATATAAAGAATGTGAAGAAGTTGTTATATTGCCGAACAACACAAATGTAAAAGCTTTGGGTCGTGGAGATGTATTTCTAGGAGAAATAAGCGTCACATTGAAGAATATCCTGCACGTTACGTCCATCCCTCATAATATTATATCGATGTCCAAAGCAACACACACTGGCGCAAGTGTAATCTTTGAGAGAAATTCAGTCAAGATGTGGGATGACCAGCGCAAGTGTGTAATAACCGCGTATTAGAAAAATGGTTTCTACATATATAAAGGCACATGGAGAACACAAAATAAGTGTTATAATGTTTCAAGACCTAACGAGGAGGCAATAAAATGGCATAATCGATATGACCATGTTAATTTTAGCTGCTTGAAGGAAATACAAAAGAAGAAGAAGGTACGTGGAATTAATATAAAGGAAATAAGTGACCCGATTAAATGTATAACGTGCGCAAAGGGGAAGATCTGTGTGAAATCCTTTCCTCAAGGTCATCAAGAATTGAGAAATGAAGGGTCAAATCAAGATGTTGAAACGAGTGAGTTTGAGCCAGTAAATTTTTCTCAAGACGAAGAAGAAGAAAGTGTGGAAAATGGAAAAACTCACGTAGATGAATTGGAATTTACTCCGGGACAAAGTGATCGCATGGAAAATGTTCAACATGCAAACAAAAGTGAAATCGAACCGTTAAGAAAAAGGCCAGAAAGACCTCGAATTGTACGTAACGGAGGTAAAGGAAGGCAAATAAAGCTGTACAATGAACTTAATGCAGTAGGAATGTGTGGTGTTGAAACATCAGAAAATGAGAAACAGCCATCTATGAAGACGGAATGTGATTCTGTGATAAAAAGCGTTACTTAGCACTTAGGATGCAAATGAAATAACAAAAAAGCTGTATTGACAAGATGTCCGAATTGAAATTCCCTCAAAAGGGATCTATGGTAAAAACGACGGCAATGAAGGTGTACAATGTTTTGTGAAAAAGCCTACATATATTTGAAGTAATGTAATGATAAATTAGTTTATAAAAGTGAAATTGTGTAGAGGAGTGTTGAAAATATATGGAATAATTTATTGTAACATAGTAGTCCTTGCCTTATACATATTTTGGTTTTGTTTGTCGTTAGAATTATTTGAAATGTTAGTCTCTACTGCATTGTCTTGCCGTTAATATTAATAAATATCTCGTCGGAAGTTTATCTGTGTGTTTCACTTCCAGAAAAGAAAGAAAGATAATTTTCAATACTTTTATTGCTCCTTAAAATATTGTCTCTAATAAAATCCACAACCTTGAAAGGCGACATCTGTACTTCATCATTAAAGCTATTGATATTATGTTTGTAAGGTGTGTGTCGGTGCTACTGATCACAGCACAGGGATCATGTACTCAATGTGGTGAATTATAAGCGGAGGCAACTAGTAGAATTATTTTTTTTTGGATTTCATAAATGTTCCCATAAGTACCCTACTTCAGATTTAGTTACAAACGACAATCGTTAAAAGAACCTAATTTTATTATTCACGCCTTAATGACAGACCCCAAAAAAATATTTTTTTAATGAATCCACGACTTGATGATAGTCCCAAAAAAATATTTTTTAATGGATCCACGCCATGATGATAGTCCCAAAAAATATTTTTTAATGAATCCAAGCCCTGATGATAGACCTCAGAAAAATATTTTTTTAATGAATCCACGCCTTGATGATAGACTTCAAAGATATTTTTATACTCTTCACCACACTGTGGTACAGGGTATTATGTGTTTGTGCATATGTTTGTAACAGGCATAAGGAAACGAGATAGACACATAGTTCCTCTTGAGAATATGCATAGAATCACTTTGTGAGTCGATCTATGCATGTCCGTCCGCCTATAGATGTTAAATTGTATTTAAAATACAGGTCGCATTATCTGATTTGAATGAAATATGGCACAAGTCACTTATTTGGCCCAAAGACGAACCCTATTAAAATTGGGGAAAATCGGTTCAGATTTAGATATAGCTCCCATATATATTTTCGTCCGATTTAATGTAAATGGTGCACCAAAGTCCCTACATATCTTTCGATTTGCAAGAAATAGCGTACTGACTTAGGCCCAGAATGATGTGTGCTAAGTTTCGAGAAAATCGGGTCAAATTTAGATATAGCTCCCATATATATATATATATATATATTCGTCTGATTTAAGGAAAATGGGCCACCAAAGACCCTATATATCTTTTGATTTGCAAGAAATTTGGCATAGTGTATTGACATAGGCCCAGAATGATGTGTGCTAAGTTTCGTGAAAATAGGTTCAGATTTAGATATAGCTCCCATATATATTTTCGTGCGATTTTGTGTAAATGCTGCACCAAAGTCCCCATATATCTATCGATTTGCACGAAATTTGGTATAACGCATTGAATTGAGTAGAGAATTACATATGTTAAGTTTCGTGAAAATCGGTTCAGATTTAGATATAGCTTCCATATATATTTTCGCCCGATTTTATGCAAATAGTGCACCAAGTCCCTATATATACATCGATTTTCACGAAATTTATGATGGCGTACTTAATTAAGTCTAGAATGATGATGAACCTGAAAATCGGTTCAGATTTTCATATAGTTCACATATATATTTTCGTCCGATTTAGTGTAACTGTTGCACCAAATGCCCTATATATCTCTCGATTTCCACCAAACTTGGCATAGCGTACTGAATTCAGTCTAGAATGAGGTGTGTTTAGTTTCGAGAATATTGGTTCCGATTTAGATATTGGTCCTACATATATATTTTCGTTCGATTAATGTTTTTCGGATTGACACGAAATTTTGCACAACGTACCATATATATTTCGAACGGGTATCTGATTGAGACTATATTTTTGTCAGTGCGGCATACTCAGTAGCGTGTATCAAGTTTGCTATAAATCGATTTTCATAAATGTGTCCCATTGTACGCAAACGATTCTTAATCTGCCCGATTGAAATGTAATTTAGCATAGCTTGCAGAAAGGCGTATGTTCCTTCGAGGGAACATTGACATGAAATTGTTAGGATACATAAGAACAATATACATAAAGTGGTGAAGGATATCATATAGTCGGCCCAGTCCGACTTTACTACTTTCCTTACTGGTTTAATAAATCCACGCTTTGATGATAGACCTCAAAAATATTTTTTTAATAAATCCAGGCTTTGTGACCAAGGCTTCATATTCATAGACAAAAGATCGTCGTCAATACCAGGTATGTCAAGGCGACATCTAGACTTCATCAACTTGACTATCGACATTATCCATGCCGAGTGTGTGCCTTTGTTAACGATCACTGGATAATATTCACAAGTGGTGCTTGCCTGCACTAAGCAACTAGCGGTGAGAATCTTTGTTATTGAGTACAGTACATTTGGTGCATGTATTCACAGTAATGTGTATAAGTACCAATTGGCTTGGCTTTTACCAATCTCCCCTCAAATACCCTACTCAATACTCATCTAAAAAGAAAATCTAGTTTTTCTGTTCCTTGAAAACAATTTTTAAGCACCTTTAATCCTTGTATGGGTCCTTTAGAATTTTTTAAATATCGTTTCTTTGTGCAGGTCCTTTAAAAATTATGTAAATTTTAAAAATATTTAATTAACAACTATGTCAATGTTATTTCAACATTTAACAAATTATTTCTATTTTTTTGGATAAAGGACACAAAACAAATAAAAATATTCCTTTAGGCAATATAAAAATGTTTTTTTTTTATATTTTGTCCATGGCATTTGTTTGTCTATCTCTGAGTCTTGTCTATAAGTCACAATGGCACAGCACACACACACACACACACACCTAAATTGATAATCTTCCAGCCCCAAAGGAATGTTGTTGAACACAAAAAAATCCTGTGTAACTGTGTTTAACATGCATAGTCACGTTCGGTGTTTTTGAAATTGTGTTGACAAAAATATTCCAAATGTTATGCTTCAATTTCTGATCTTAACTATTACCTGAAGGTAAAACTAACACGAAGTGACACACATATATACCTACCCACATACCGGCAGAGAGAGAGAGAGGCAGATAGAAATACCCAATGGAATTTTTAACTCAAATGATTCCCAGACACATAGTTCCACCGTTCCCAAATGTAGTTGGTGGTGGTGGTCGGCCAGCATCAGTGCTCCAGTTACAAAACTGAATTGTTTTACAATTCCATCTTTGGTATGTCAACATATCTGCACACATCTGTATTGGTGACATATTCATGTGTGTGTGTGACAATATGTTAGTTGTCATGTTTCATATAGATATTGTAAAATAAGAAAAAAACACAAACGATGAAAAGCCTCTGCATACCAAAACAAGTCAGCATTGTTATGTTATTTTATAATTTGCATACTTTTAGGCGCAGGCAGGACAAGGAAGTAGGAAAAACTGGAAGATCTGTGGTGTTATTTTTTAGAGAAAAAGAAAAGAAATATGTTGAACATATTTATAGTTTATTAAAAACAAAGGAAGACAGTCGAACAAAATTTAAGGTACCATTTATAGGCGTAGATATCTTTAAAAATGTTCCTAAGAACCAACACAAGGCGTAGATTTATTAAAAAAAATATATTTTAAGGATCCACACAAGCCGTGGGTTTATTAAAAAATATTTTTAAGGATCAACACAAAGCGTGCATTTATTTAAACATATTTTTAAGGATCCACACAAAGCGTGCATTTATTAAAAAATATATTTAAGAATCCACACAATGCGTGGATTTATTAAAAAATATGTTTAAGGACGTGGCAACCTTGTTGTTGTTTTTGTTGATGGTGGTAAAAACAAAACAAACCATTGTGTCGTCCAGTTTAATCGAGGAAATCAAAGCTCATATCGTCATCGGACTCTTCGGATTCTTCTTCCTTCTTCTTTTCTTCCTTCTTTGCTTCAGCGGCAGCTGGGGGACCAAGAAACCCATGGTACGATCAGGAGTGTCGTAATGCTACTGATGTGAAAAACGCAGCGTATGAGGCAACCCTGCAGACAGTAGCAAACACGTAACGTGATGGAGAATTATCGGGAGAAAAGGAGAGAGGAGAAACGTGTTTTCAAGAAAAAAGGCTTTGGTGCAGGCACATCTTCCTGTAGAGATGAAGAAGGAAACCTGGTGGCAGATACAGACAGCGTGTTGAGGATCTAGAAGGAGCATTTCGAAAAGCTTCTAGTATCAAATAGTGGCGATGAAGAAGATACCCCAGAACCAATAAGAGATGATGGTATGGAGAGTATACCACCTAGCCAAGATGAGGTCATAAAAGCAATTAATCGGCTCAAGAACAACAAAGCAGCTGGAGCCGATGGGTTACCAGCCGAACTATTCAAGACTGCTGGCAGATGCTGGTCAGGAGCATGCACCAGCTGATTAGTACAATTTGGCTAGATGAATGCATGCCCAATGATTGGAACCTCAGCATCTTGTGTCCCGTGCACAAAAAGGAGACAAGACGATATGAGCCAACTATAGAGGAATAAGTCTCCTTCGCATCGCATATAGTCTCCTTCCCATCTCAATAAGTCTCCTTCCCATCGCAATAAGTCGCCTTCCCATCCAGTGTGCTGTGTGAACGATTGAAGCCAATGGTCAATGATATCATCGGAACATACCAATGCGGCTTCAGACCTGGCAAATCCACCGTTGACCAGATTCACTCTGCGCCAAATCCTGGAAACGACCCACGAAAAACACATCGACACATACCACCTATTTGTCGACTATAAAGCCGCATTCGACAGCCATATCCGTTCAGAGGTGTTTAAAGCCATGTCTGCGTTCGGCACTCCTGCAAAATTAATACGGCTATGCAGGATAAATTTTAGTGGCACAAGGTCTACAGTTAAAGTAGGAAAGAACCTATCGGAGCCCTTCAATACCGAACGAGGATTCAGACAAGGTGATAGTTTGTCGTGTGACCTTTGTAACATCCTACTGGAAAAGGTCATACGAGACGCAAAGGTGAACAGAAATGACACTCTGTATACCAAACAACACATGTTACTCGCCTACGCCGATGATATCGATATAATGGGTCGAACATTGCGAGCGGTAACAGCCACCTTTGAACAAATTGAAAAGGAGTGTGCCAAAGTGGGTCTTGCAGTAAACGGCAAGATGACCAGGCTGATGCTGTCAATGCGCAAGACGTCCAGTAGACTCGGACCCACTGTGGAACTTGAGAACTACAGCTTCGAGGTAGTTAAAGATTTTATATACCATGGTACCGCCATAAATAAAACGAATGACATCAGTTTTGAAATTCGGGGAAGGATTGTGATGGCCAACAGATGCTACTATGGTCTAAGTAAGCAGTTTAAAAACAAGGCCACCTCCCCCCAGACCAAACTCACACTTTACAAGACGCTGATACTACCCGTGCTATGGATCTGAAGCATGGGTACTTGCGCAAGCAGATGACGCAGCTCTTGGGGTGTTTGAGAGAAAAAATCTCCGAAAAATCTACGGGCCGATCTGCGTCGACGGTGAATATCGGCGTCGAATGAACCACGAGCTTTACAATTTATACGCGGACATCGACATAGTCGTATTTAGCTGCAGCGACTATGGTGGCTAGGCCATGTTGTGCGAAAGAATGAAAATGCCTCAGCTCAAAAGGCATATAAAAATGAGCCTACTGATGGTTCCCGTAGAAGGCCACGAGTTAGATGGAAAGACCAAGTAGAAAACAACATCTTGGAACGAGGTCTGCCAAATTGGTGGACTTGCGCAAAAGACCGACTCGCTTGGAAATCTTTTTTAAGCTCGGCTTACGGAACAACCGTTTTGTAATAAGCCAGCTAAGTAAGTAAGGACGTGGGTCCTGAAATGTTGAAGTGGGGTATATGTGGGGGAACTTAGTAAAGACCCCTAAAAGTAATTATAATAGTACATAGTGGCTACAGCCATACTGTACCCTGCGTGGAATCACAGTGGAGACAATCGCCAAATGTGGATACAGTCCTGTGATCGATGGCAAAGACACGCACCGTTTATGGATAGTATTGATAGTTATGTGGATGAAGTACAGATGTCGCCCTTCAAGATCTGTAATTGACGGTTAAAAAAACTTTTTTTTCTGAAACCATATCCACATAAGATATGGATTTTTTTGAATTTGATTTTAAGGCAAATATTTTTTTGTTAGTTCAGGGCAACATTTTTCCCTGACCCACAACGCAGGTTCGAAGTAATCTCTCTCATAAATGAATTGTTTAATTAATAAAGTCGTACATGATAATGTCGAGCCTTTTAGATTTGCTGACGTAGGGTATATGTGGGGAGATAAGTAAAATCCCATTAAAGTAATTCTAATTCGAATACTGTACCCTGTGATGGAATCACAGTGGAGACAATCGCCAAATGTGGATACAGTCCTGTGATCGACAGCAAAGACACGCACCGTTTATGGACAGTATTGATAGTTATGTGGATGAAGTACAGATGTCGCCCTTCAAGATCTGTAACTGACGTTAAAAAAAAACTATTTTTTTCTGAAACTTTTGATGAGGGATTTACTAAAAATATTTTTTGAGGCATCCACATAAGTTATGGATTTTTTGAATTTGTTTTTAAGGCAACTATTTTTTTTAGTTCAGGACAATATTTTCTCCTGACCCACAATGCAGGTTCGAAGTCATCTCTCTCATAAATGAATTGTTTAATTAATAAAGTCGTACAAGATAATGTCGAGCCTTTTAGATTTGCTGAAGTAGGGTATATGTGGGGAGATAAGTAAAATCCCATAAAAGTAATTCTAATTCGAATACTGTACCCTGTGATGTAATCACAGAGGAGACAATCGCCAAATGTGTATACAGTCCTGTGATCGACAAAAGCAAAGACACATACAGCGTTTATGGATAGTATTGATAATTATGTAGTACAGATGTCGCCCTTCAAGATCTGTAATTGACGTTTTTTTTTTTGAAACCTTTGATGAGCTATTTTTAAAAATATTTTTTGAGGTATTCACAGAAGGTATGGATTTTTTGAATTTATTTTTAAGGCAAATATATGTTTAGTTCAGTATAATATTTTTCTCTGACCCACAATGCAGGTTCGAAGTCATCTTTCTCATAAATGAATTGTTTAATTAATAAAGTCGTACAAGATAATGTTGAGCCTTTTAGATTTTTCATTTCACAAACAAACACACACATTCACACAAAGTAACATATCTGTAAATATTGTAGAAAATTAAGAAATATTCCTGTGTGTGTGTATTGGTGTACTGTACAAAAGTGGTAAATATGTAAACATGATATCGTTGCACTATCAATATGTATAGACGATAGATTCGAACAGGAGGCCAAACCAAAGCAAATCACACACACACTCACATGTATGCATAACATATGTCTACATATTGTAAATATATATGTGTGTGCTTGTGTGCCTAAAATATCTTTGTTTGCATATTTTTAGGTAAATATCAACATATATTTCATTTCGAAAACCAAATTTGACCACACAAAAATCACAGCAATGGAAAGGACAATTTTTAAATAATATTTGAAAGATTCGGGTGGTAAGGGGTAAGGATATGGAGAGTATAGAAAATTATAGATTTTATTATATGTTTGTATAACTCACCTTGTAGGAGCCAAGATTTTTAACAGAACAGGCTAATTTAATATTTCTACCGGCAGGTACTGTGATATTATCGATGACATCTGTAAATTCGGGATCTTCTGTTTCGACTGGAAATAGAAAAAAAGGAAAACAAATTATTAATAATATTGCAATTATTTTACAGGCCTCTAGTAAAATAGGTTTAAAACATACGCGCCTTAGAGAGGCCTCCAAAGAATTTTTTTTAAATTCATGCCTTTGAGAGGCCTCCAAAGAATATTTTTAAAAATGCATGCCTTTGAGAGGCCTCCAAAAATATTTAAAAAAAAATCCATGGCTTTGTGAGGCCTTAAAAAATATTTTTGAAAAATCCATGCCTTTCAGAGGCCTACAAAAATCTTTTTATAAACATTCCCGCCTTGTTGTGGTCATGGATTTCCCGTTTCCAATAAAAAAGGTACACCATGGCGTATGACTGGTGTCATTAGTAATACGCCACGTTTTTATATGAAATTTTAATAGAACCCATGGCGTATGAGTGTTGTAGGTTATCATACGCCACAATCAAAATTTAAACAAGTGAAAAAGCGTTAAGTTCGACGGGGCCGAACTTTGGATACCCTCCACCATAGATATACTGCACTTGAAATACAAATATAGGGAACATACCACAAGTTGGACCTATACCAACATTTCTACAAACCGATTATGTAAACCATAATACAAATTTCAGATATTTTTAATGGAAAATTATACCCTTAGCCTTATGGCTAATGGGGGTGTATACACTTTGACACGCTGAAAATGCGCCTCATCGATATATTGGTTCTAGGCCCCATGTTTCTGTGGACAAAACCCGTTTCAGAAAATGTTGTATTTCACCCAAACTTTGCCCATCTTATTATTTCTTCGAAACTTAATTCAAGTCCGAAGATGAGGAATATCGGTCCACTCCTTCTGGTACCTCCCACACAGAGGCCACGGTTAGGCCTAAATGCGGCCTATAGCTCATTATCGAACCTTACATTCTAGTTTTTTATCTCGCAGGTGAAATGATTACAACAGAGCCTAGAACCAAACTCAAAACGCGGAACAAATCCGATAACTATTTAAATATAAAAAGGGGTTATATGGGGACTACCCCAAGAAAAGGGCGAATGCTAATAATTTTTGGTAGGGAGATTTGTTACCACAGACGACTACAAAATACCAAATTGCAGCGAATTCGGTTGAAAAACACGCTCAAGATCTCCAAAATACCGAAAATTGGGGGTACCCTTATATGGGGGGCTACCAGAAAAAATGGATCTATATTCATAATTTTTTGTGGAGTGATTTGGTACCTATTTAGAACTCAAAGTACTAAATTACAGCCAATTCAGTGGAAGAATACGATAAAACCCCGTCATTCTAGACTTAATTCAGTACGCAATGACAAATTTCGAGCAAATCGAATGATCTTCAGAGACTCGAAAGATACACATGGTCTCGATGCACCAATTATCTAAATCGGATGAAAATATATATGGGAGCTATATCTAAATCTGAACCGATTTTCACGAAACTTTACACACATCATTATAGACTTAATTCAGCATGCTATGCCAAATTCCGAGCAGATCGAAAGATATATAGGGACTTTGGTACACAATTTACCTTAAATCGGAGAAAGATATATATGGGAGTTATATCTAAATCTGAAGCGATTTTCACGAAACTTAACACACTCATTCTAGACCTTATTCATTACTCTGTGCCAAATTTCGGGCAAATCGAAAGATATATAGGGACTATAGTGGTCTATTTTCCTAAAATGGGGCGAAACTATATATGGGAGCTATATCTAAATCTGAACTGATTTTCACGAAACTTGACCGACATCACTCTATGCTCAATTCGGTACGTTATGCCGAATTTCGTGAAAATCGAAGGATATATAAGGACTTTGGTGCACCATTTACATGAAATCGGACGAAACTAAATATGGGAGCTATATCTAAATCTGGACCGATTTTCTCGAAACTTGGCAGACATCACTCTATGCTCAATTCAGTACGTTATGCCAAATTTGGTGCAAATCGAAGGATATATAGGGACTTTGGTGCACCATTTACCTTAAATCGGGCGAAAATATATATGGGAGCTATATCTAAATCTGAATTGATTTTTTACAATTTCAATGCAATGCATATGCTCAAAAGGAACCATGTGTCTATCTCGTTTCCTTTTGCCTGTTACAACCATATGCACAAAGACATAATACCCTGTACCACAGTGTGGTGAAGGGTATAATTAATATACCCCCCATACTATGAGGTAGGGTATAAAAATGCATGCCGTTGAGAGGCCTCCAAAGAATATTTTTAAAAATCCATGATTGAGAGCTAGTCGAGATATGACGATCGGTATACTTAAAGGTGGGTCTAGAAACAATATTTCGCGGCGTTGCAATCTTTTGGGGGCTGCACAAAGCTATAATGGAGAGGAAGAATAGTTCATAATAGTCCGCCTATTTGACGGCAACCCTGTGAACCTTTAAAATGTTGTTGCGAGGTCTGAGGTTATCTCCCCCCAAAAATCCTTGGTCTTGTTAACTTAATTTGATATTTGAATATTTTTTAATGGAGTTCCGTTACTGTTGTTGTTGTTTTCTTTGTTAGATTCTCTCTGTCGAATGTCAAACTCACAGCTGGCTGCAATTTACACTCCTTGTTGTTGTTCTTGTTATTCTTGTTATCATTATTATCAAAAGAAAATTTTACCACAGAGTGCACTCATGCATGACCCACAAACAATCCTTTACACCGACAAACGCAAACACACAAAAATATACACTGTTCGGTTTGTGGACAGGCAAGGTAAGGAACGCACACACACATATAATATATACAAACAATTGCATTTGTATATATGTTTATATAAGAGGGAAACATGGGCCTCTTCGGGGTTGGCAGGGAGCCTTTTGAACAAGATCTTCAATTCAGATCTCAATTAGAAAATCATATTCCTTAACCTAAATAAAAAAAATACACCTTGGCGTATGAGTATTTACACTAGACATACGCCATAATTGCTCTCTTAAACGGTAATGGTGTTACCCCCTGACGTATGAGTGTTGTCATTAGTTATACGTCATTAGTTATATCCTAATTTGGCTATTTTATTGATATTCCTGATTTAGGCCCCACTTTTGGGGGGCCTTAAATTTCCATTTAACTCCTCAACAAATATTTAACACATCCCATCGACCAAAAAAAAAAAACAAATTGCAGACACTCGATATGGTATTATCAAGTAACCACATTAAAACCACCATTCATATAAACATTGGCATACTCACACAGCGCCATGCTGATATACATTCACAGACACAATTTCACACAAACAAATACACCATAACAGACAGCCATTCTGTCTGTCTGTTCGAAACCGAAAACCTTCAACATGCAAAAGAAGCCAGCCAGCCACAAACATTCTTTCACGCAAGAGTCAACACTCAATTGGTCCGCCCCCCTACCGACCATCCCCACCTCAACCCTCCTCGACCTCTTTGGAAAACCAAAATATTTTAAAGCCTTTTCACAGTTTAAATGATGCCAGCAACAACAACAACAATAGCAAATAATATGAACAATACAAAAAAACAATGTTGAAATTTTCTATATAGTGTGTGTGTGTGAGTATATTCTGTGTATGTATGTGTTTGTTGCGGAACAAATTATAATGTTGTTGATTTTAATGTTAACATAATTTACTAAATGATTTTCTATTTACACCAGGCTTTCCAGGGATTGGTGCGGAAGATATGGGGAGAGGAGGTCAAGAGGATATATTAGTTTTTGGTTTTGATGGTTTTGGACTGTACGAATTACAGTTTTCGGAAGGGTGAAATAAAACACTGGTCAAACCCACGCCTTGGGTTAGAGCCCATAAAATAAATTTTAAAAAATCCACGCCTATTGATAGGCTTTTAAAAATTAATTTTTAACCAGTGAGCGGAGCACTATAGTCGGATGGGGCCGACCATACGATACCCTACACAACTACCACAGAACTCGAAAATTATTCTCTGATCATCACCGATAATTATAGGCGTTGTCCTTGACCATAACAGGAATATCATAGAAAATTTCAAAGCGATCAGCGCAATATTTCCGCACTATAGTGCGGTAATGGGTTAATAAATAATGTCTCAGTACGTAAACACCTGTAACTCCCACATCTGTGTACATACGACATACGATCCTCTTGAATATACTTATTAGGTCTATCGGGTCTATGTCCTCCAGGGCCAAATATATACCCCATAGAATACAAATTTTGGATTTTTTCACACAAATGTCAGGTTTCATTTGATACGCTAAATATTGACCAATCTTTATCAAAAAGGCTTGCTTATTCTTTATCCTGATCCCGTTCTCCATGTAAAATTTCGGCTCATAAATGCGATCTTTGGAGCGACAGGAAAAACGGACTTTTCATCCCCACACGATTCAGCTAGTCAAGATATGTCAGTGTACTTAAATGTGGATAAAGTTTGTAACTATTGGGGCTGCACAAAGCTATAATACCCTGACAACATAGTTGTGTAGGTTAAAAAAATCCACGACTATAGCTAGACCCTTAAAAATAAATATTAAACCAGTAAGGAAAATAGTAAAGTCGGACTGGACCGACTATATAATACCCTTCACCACATTGGGTATATTCTACATATGTATTCTAACAGACGTCGCCTGTTTATTATATATCTATATCTGTACCGATTTCAGGAGACTATTTATATCAGAGACTAATTTATATTACTTCAGTACGTTGTGTCAATCGGCCTAGCTATGGATCTTTTCACGAAGCTTAGCAACATCAATCTATACTTAATTCAGTACCCTTTACCAAAATTCATGCAAATCGAAAGATATATAGGGACTTTGGTGCACCAATTACATAAAATCTGAACCGATTTTCACGAACCGATTTTCCGTGCATATCGAATGATTTTCAGAGACTTTGGTGCACCAATTACATAAAATCGGACGAATATATATATATATATATATATATATATGGGAGACATACCTAATTCTGAACCGATTTTCACGAAACTTAGCACACATCATTCTAGGCTTAATTCTATACGCTGTGTCAAATTTCGTGCATATCGAAATATATTTAGGGACTTTATTGGACTATTTACCTTAAATCGAATGAAAATATATATGGGAGCTATATCTAAATCTGAATCTATTTTCACGAAACATAACACACATTATTCTAGGCCGAATTCAGTATATTGTGCTAAACATCGAAAGATATATAGGGACTTTGGTGCACCATTTACATTATATCGGACGAAAATATATGGGAGCTATATCTAAATCTGAACCGATTTTCATGAAACTTGGCACACATCATTCTAGACTTAATTCAGTACGCTATTCCAAATTTCGTGCAAATCGAAAGATATATAGGGACTTTGGTGCACCATTTACATCAAATCGGACGAAGATATATATGGGAGCTATACCTAAATCTGAACCGATTTTCACGAAACTTAACACACATCATTCTAGGCTTAATTCAGTACGCAGTGCCAAATTTCGTGCAAATCGAAAGATATATAGGGACTTTGGTGCACCATTTACATCAAATCGGACGAAGATATATATGGGAGCTATACCTAAATCTGAAACGATTTTCACGAAACTTTGCACACATCATACTAGGCTTAATTCAGTACGTTGTGCCAAATTTCGTGCAAATCGAAAGATATATAGGGACTTTGGTGCACCATTTACCTTAAATCGGACGAAAATATATATGGGAGCTATATCTAAATCTGAACCGATTTTCGGCAAACTTGACACACATCATTCTAGACCTAATTCAGTACGCTGTGCCAAATTTCGTGCTAATCGAAAGATATATAGGGACTTTGGAACACAACTTACCTTAAATCGGACGAAAATATATATGGGAGCTATATCTAAATCTGAACCGATTTTTGCGAAACTTGACACACATCATTCTGGGCTTAATTCAGTACGTTGTACCGAATTTCGTGCAAATTGAAAGATATATAGGGACTTTGGTGCACTATTTACATCAAATCGGATGAAGATATATATGGGAGCTATACCTAAATCTGAAACGATTTTCACGAAACTTAATACACATCATTCTAGGCTTAATTCAGTACGCTGTGCCAAATTTCGTGTAAATCGAAAGATATATTGGGACTTTATAGGACTATTTACCTAAAATCGGGCGAAACTATATATGGGAGCTATGTCTAAATTTGAACCGATTTTCACGAAACTTTGCACACATCATTCTATGCTCAGTTTAGTACGTAATGAGAAATTTCGTGCAAATCGAAAGATATATAGGGATTTTGGGACACCATTTACCTTAAATCGGATGAAAATATATATGGGAGCTATATCTAAATCTGAACCAATTTTTCCCAATTTCAATAGGGTTCGTCCTTGGGCCAAATAAATGAGCTGTGCCAAATTTCATCCAATTCGAATCTAAAATGCGACCTCTACTTTGTTTACAATTTAACATGGTCAGACAGACGGACGGATGGACGGACATGTATAAATCGACTTAGAAAGTGATTCTATGCATATTCTCAAAAGGAACCATTTGTCTATCTCGTTTCCTTTTGCCTCTTACAAACATATGCACAAAGACATAATACCCTGTACTACAGTGTGGTGAAGGGTATAATTTAAAAAAAATCCACGCCTTTAAAAAAACCTTATTTCAAGGCATGACCCGAATGCTGTAATTTTTGCAAACCCCTATGTCAGTGTAGGGGTGTCTGTGTACAATTTTCATTTGTTCAAACATATGTAGGTAATTTGTATATCTGTGTAACACAAATGTTTTGCCCAGTTAAATCTGAGAAATTAATACAATGTTGAATGTATGGGTGTGTGTGAGTGTGTGTATATGACATGTTATGTCTTTGAAATTTTTGGTTTCATAAGATTTCAGAACATATTTGTGGCAAAATAAAAAATTATTTTCTGGTCATGTCAAGAACATAACTTAATTATGTTTGGGAAAGTGTAATGAACACAATTTGTTTGACCAGTGAAGAGAATATTTTTACAGCCGAACAATTGGAATCACAATTGAGAAGCAAAGGATGCTATCTAGTGGGGGAAAATATACCAAAAAATTCCAGGGCATACCAACATCCCTGTGGGGGTATTTAATAATCTCTATTGTCATTGTGGTGACCGCACCACAACCTTAGCCCTTAACCTCAAATTACCCATCGGATCACTCAAGCCTTTCCTTTGCGCCTAATTACATTCAATATTCTTGACATTAGAATATTTTCGAAAAGTAAAATCACCCACAAGTTAATTGGTGAATAATTACTTGGAATTAAGTGTTGGTTACTTGTGAATGTGTGTGGGTGTGAGTGTGGTTGAGTATAGAAAGAACCAAAGGGAAGTCCTTTTGGTGAAGGTCAATAACAATAAAATTTTATTATCCGGAACGTTAAATGTCATCGAAAGGGGAGGAAATTTGATAGAGTGAAGGGCTGGAAATTAAGTCATTTTAAAAGGATGCCAGGATAATGAAGCAACAAATATTTAAGGGATCCACACAAGGCGTGGATTTTTTTTAAATAATTTTTTAAGCCATTCACACAAGGCGTGGATTTTTTATTTTTTAAGCCATCCACACATTCTTGTGACCCTTGAAAAAAATATTTGTTTCCCTTTAATATCTGTTCCACATTACAGAACATCCATTTGAGTGCTTCGAAGAATCCTCTCGTCTGGAAAATTCTCCATGTTCAATTTACTTTTAAATAAATGTTATTCAATTATAAACCTCCTTTGTGTAACTCAGCTTTTTGGGATGGGAGGCCTGTGTTTCCTCTTCGATTTGTTTGTGGAAATTCTTTGAAGTGTGTAATCAATGGTCAAAGAATTTTGTGTTCAGATAATGGAAAGTAAAAGTCATTTTCAGTTTTGCTTCAATTTACATTATAAAATTAAATCTCTGAACTTTTGGGAGATTTTATGTTTTCAATACAGCATTGATTTACTTAACAAGGTCTAGTGGCTTGTTAAAAGTTTGGCAGAAGTTTAAGCAATTATCGAGTGGAAATTGTTTAATGGCAATTATTTAATAATGTGATCCATTTAAAATAAATTGTGGCGTATAACTGCTGACAACACTCATACGCCATACCAACGATTAAAGTTTCAGGCAGATGTTGTGGCGTATGACTAATGACAAAGCTCATACGCTATTGGAATCTTAAATGGTCTCAAAAAATATTTTTTAATAAATCCACGCCTCTTCGGGACCCCTAAAAATATTTTTTAATAAATCCACGCCTCTTCGGGACCCTTAAAAATATTTTTTAATAAATCCACGCCTCTTCGGGACCCCTAAAAATATTTTTTAATAAATCCACGTCTCTTCGGGACCCCTAAAAATATTTTTTAATAAATCCACGCCTCTTCGGGACCCCTAAAAATATTTTTTAATAAATATACGCCTCTTTGGGGCCCCTAAAAATATTTTTTAATAAATCTACGCGTCTTTGGCGCCCCTAAAAATATTTTTTAATAAATCGACGCCTCTTTGGGCCCCTAAAAATATTTTTTAATAAATCCACGCCTCTTTGGGCCTCTAAAAAAAAATTTGTTAATAAATCTACGCCTCTTTGAGAATTCTAAAAAAAAATATAAATCCACTGCTCTTTGCAAAGTCTATTTTTTTATTTCCCCCTAAATTCCACGCCTCTGTTTTCGGTTTACTTTACCACTGAGAATATAGGCCAAATCCAGATGGTAGATTTTGTTTTGATTTGTCTTTGTTTTGTTATTCTCTCTTCTCTCAGTTTTTTTCATGTGATAACACGGCTTGACCTTTTCGCCGTCAATGGACGGGGGCTATTCCGTTGTTAATCTTCTCGAATCAAAATTTAGTGTAAATTCAGGCCTTTACAACAACGGATTGTTAGTAAAAACAAAATAAATAAAATTGAAAATAATTTCGAAACGGAAATGAAAATTTTTATTATTTTCCTAGCCCTATTGGCTGGAAATATTCAGGTGAGAGGTCGAAATAATTTTTTTATTTAATTTCTTCTAATTTTTGGGTCCACCTTTTTAGTTCTCCCATGGCCTGGAATCCTCGTTGCTTTCACGCAATTTCCAAAAAGATTTCCTACAGGAGCTGAATCGTGTTATGAAACGTTCCGCCCTGCAGGCCATGAATAAATATCTGAGAGAACTCAAATCTTCGGGTCAAAAAATGGAGGATCCTACTTTTGATCAGGCCCTGTCAGCGGCACTGAATTCAAAGAAGTTGGGAAGCAAAGTGGTATTCTTAAAGCAGTGGTTCGATTTGTCCGAACATCGTGATGCCAATCGTGAAAATATGTATGGCCTTAGGAATGTTCTCTTCCTGGAGAAGTTGAAGGATCGATTTTATGCCCTGCAGGAGGAGAGCTTCGAGGAAATGCACAACCTGCGTTACTACTACATATGTAAACAGTATAATGTCAATGGTAATGTGACCCAGGAGAAGGAGGTTCCGCATCATAATCTCTATGCCAAAAATGTGCAATTGGCCCCAATGATGGAGGAATCGGTGGCTAATGCCCTGGAGAAGTTGGGCATCAAGGATAATCACACCATATCCATTAATGTAAGGGAGTTCGGGGAACAGCTCTATCACAAGGTGAATCACACTGGTGCGGAATTAATAGATGACTACTTGGTGGTCATTGGCAAACTTTTGCAGGAGGTCTTGGAAAATAAGGAGGAAACTTCGGCCAGCCACAATGAGGCCTTGGAAAAAATCTTGGCCGAAATTGGCCATCTGCTCAACACCACTGATTTCTATAGTAAACGTCAAAGGCTCTACGATTACCTGCAGAATCACATGTCCCTCGATGTCGAGGAATTTCAAAATACCGAAAATTCCCAACAGGATTTGGTGGCCATATTTGAAAAATTAAAACAAAAAGGTTTAGATCTCATTGTCGCCTTTCTCTTTAGTAATTTTGAATTTATCGACTATACCCATGGCGAGTGGGAGGTCATGCTGCCAGAGGCACCCATACTCCTCGTGAATGCCACCGATGGCTCACGCCAACTCATGGAGATACAGCAGCTGTATTTGGATTTTAAAAAGGATTTTGAAAATTCATCAAAGTACGATGCATATTTGGAAGCTGTACGCTTGCTGCATGAACGAACCCAACGGGAAAATGCTGATACGACGCATATTTATGAGATGCTGTACAGTGCCGCACAGAATGTGGGCAGTACCCGGGTGCTGCTGATGGATGAGAAATGTAAAGAAGTTTAATTCCGAGTACGAGGGTGGAGGATGCTGCGTTATTGTGTTTACAGTTATGTGAACACATTACAATGATTTGGTAATGTAATATTGGGCAGGATAGATGGCGGGATAGCTGAATGGATGGGTTGGTTGGATGGCTAGCTGATTGCCAGGCTCGGCTATCGTTGGTTATTGTAATTTGGTTTAACCATTAAATTTAAGACACTATGGCTAGAGCAGTTTTCCTTTTTTATTATCATAATGGATATTAGGGTGGGATGAAAAAAATATAAAAATATTAAAAAAATTAAAAAATGCTTTAAGACAATTTTTTTCGAGTATTTTTTAAATAATATTTCTTAGGCTTTCCACAGAGGCCAGGATTGATTAAAAAATATTTTTAGGGGCCCCTAAAAGGCGTGGATTTATTAAAAAATATTTTTAGCGGCCCCTAAGAGGCGTGGATTTATTGACAAATATTTTTAGGGGCCCCAAAGAGGCGTGGATTTATTAAAAAATATTTTAGCGGCCCCTAAGAGGCGTGGATTTATTGACAAATATTTTTAGGGGCCCCAAAGAGGCGTGGATTTATTAAAAACTATTTTTAGGTGCCCCTAAGAGGCGTGGATTTATTAAAAACTATTTTTAGGTGCCCCTAAGAGGCGTGGATTTATTAAAAAATATTTTTAAGTGCCCCTAAGAGGCGTGGATTTATTAAAAAATATTTTTAGGGCCCCAACAAAGAGGCGTGGATTTATTAAAAAATATTTTTAGGGCCCCAACAAAGAGGCGTGGATTTATTAAAAAATATTTTTAGGGCCCCAACAAAGAGGCGTGGATTTATTAAAAAATATTTTTAGATGCCCCTAAAGAGGCGTGGATTTATTAAAAAATATTTTTGGGGGTCCTGAATGGGCGTGGATTTATTAAAAAATATTTTTGGGGGTCCTGAATGGGCGTGGATTTATTAAAAAATATTTTTGGGGGTCCTGAATGGGCGTGGATTTATTAAAAAATATTTTTGGGGGTCCTGAATGGGCGTGGATTTATTAAAAAATATTTTTGGGGGTCCTGAATGGGCGTGGATTTATTAAAAAATATTTTTGGGGGTCCTGAATGGGCGTGGATTTATTAAAAAATATTTTTGGGGGTCCTGAATGGGCGTGGATTTATTAAAAAATATTTTTGGGGGTCCTGAATGGGCGCGGATTTATTGAAAAATATTTTTAGGTGCCCCTAAGAGGCGTGGATTTATTAAAAAATATTTTTAGGTGCCCCTAAGAGGCGTGGATTTATTAAAAAATATTTTTAGGTGCCCCTGGATTTATTAAAAAATATTTTTAGGTGCCCCTAAGAGGCGTGGATTTATTAAAGAATATTTTGTGCGTGGATTTATTAAAAAATATTTTTAGGTGCCCCTAAGAGGCGTGGATTTATTAAAAAATATTTTTAGGTGCCCCTAAGAGGCGTGGATTTATTAAAAAATATTTTTAGGTGCCCCTAAGAGGCGTGGATTTATTAAAAAATATTTTTAGGTGCCCCTAAGAGGCGTGGATTTATTAAAAAATATTTTTTGCCCCTAATAGGTGTGGATTTATTTAAAAAATATTTTTTGGATTAGCCAACTCAGGCGTGGATTTATTAAAAAATATTTTTGTGGGTCCTGAATGGGCGTGGATTTATTAAAAAATATTTTTAGGTGCCCCTAAGAGGCGTGGATTTATTAAAAAATATTTTTGGGGGTCCTGAATGGGCGTGGATTTATTAAAAAATATTTTTGGGGGTCCTGAATCGGCGTGGATTTATTAAAAAATATTTTTGGGGGTCCTGAATGGGCGTGGATTTATTAAAAAATATTTTTGGGGGTCCTGAATCGGCGTGGATTTATTAAAAAATATTTTTGGGGGTCCTGAATGGGCGTGGATTTATTAAGAATAATTTCCAGATTTTTTCTCTGTTGCCTCCTCCTTGTAGTTTGTTTTATGCACTCTGTTTTTGTTGTTGCTTGTTTTTTTGCCAGGTCTTAAAGTCACCAGTTTTTTATTTCCTTCCTCCTGTTTTTTACACAGACTCCTGTATTTTTTGTCATGACCTGTTTGTCGATGGTTGTTCATGAAATAAACTTGACTTCGTTTTTTACTCGGACTAAGTTCTTGGCAACAGAAGAGATCCTCTTGTTTATTTGTGATGTTTAGTTGTTGTGTTCTGCTTTTTTGTTGTTATTTCCATCTGTTTATTTAGTGGAAATTTCCAACGAAGTGGTAAGTGCAGTTAATGAACCATTTTTTTTTCGTTTGACAATAAATTATTAGCGGGATATCTAATAGACATTGTCCGTTGGCCATAGTTGCCAATATTCAGTACAGCCCTGCTAATTACGTGTCCAAATTCCTTTCACCTTGGGTTGTGTTGGGATGTTCGACTTGTGGCCTATAAATCGACTCGAAAATACACAAAAGTTATGGTTTCGGTCCACTTCATCCCAATATTATAATCTGATCATCATCGAAATTATAGGCGTTATACTATCAACTTTTCGGGTCTATGTACTTCAGGGGTACATATATACGCTATAGAATACAAATTTTGTTATTTTTTTCACACAAAAGTAAGGGTCAATTTGGCCCGCTAAATAATGGCCGATCTTTATCAAAACAGGAAAGCTTTTTCCTTGGCCCGATCCCCTTCTCCATGTAAAATTTCGCGATGCTAGGAGCGACCAGAAAAACCGACAAAAATTAAGTATTTGGCCCATTTCATCCCCTAAATATTAACCGATCTTTACCAAAAACAATAGGGATCTTCATTGGCCAGGACCCATCCCATGGTCCATAAATGTGGTCTATATCGTGTTTACAAATTATAATGGACAGACGGATGGACGGACACACATGTCTAGATCGACTCAGCTAGTCGAGATATGACGATCGGTATACCTAAAAATGGGTCTAGGACCAATATTCCGCGGCGTTACAAACTCTTGGGGCTGCACAACGCTATAATACCCTGACAACATAGTTGTGTAGGGTATAAAAATCCACGAACTGTACAGGGTATTAGGTCTTTGTGCATATGTTTGTAACAGGCCAAAGGAAACTAGATAGGCACATGGTTCCTTTTGAGAATATGCATAGAATCACCTTCTGAGTCGATTAACGCATGTCCGTCCGTCCGTTTGTAGATGTTAAATTGTAAACAAAGTACAGGTCGCATTTATGATCCGAATTGGGTGAAATTTGGCATAGATCACTTATTTGGCCCAAGGACGTACCCTATTGAAATTGGGAAAAATCGGTTCAGATTTAGATATAGCTCCCATATAGATTTTCGTCCGATTTAATGTAAATGGTGCACCAAAGTCCATATATATCTTTCGATGTGCACGAAATTTGGCACAGCGTAATGAATAAGGTCTAGAATGCTGTGTGTTCAGTTTCCTGAAAATCGGTTCAGATTTAGATATAGCTCCCATATATACTTTCGTCCGATTTTGTGTAAAAGGTGCACCAAGGTCCCTATATATCTTTCGATTTGCATGAAATTTCGCACAGAGTACTGAATCAGGTCCAAAATAATGTGTGCCAAGTTTCGAGAAAATCGGTGCAGATTTGGATATAGCTCCCATATATATTTTTGTCCGATTTAATGTAAAGTGTGCACAGAAGTCCAGATATATACTTCGATTTGCACGAAATTTGGCACAGCGTAATGAATTAGGTATATAATGATGTGTGTTAAGTTTCGTGAAAATCGGTTCAGACTTAGATATAGCTCCAACATACATTTTCGTGGCCTATATCGTGTTTAACTGTGGCCTATATCGTGTTTACAAATTATAATGGACAGACAGACGGAAACACATGTCTAGACCGACTCAGCTAGTCGAGATATGACGATCGGTATACTTAAAGGTGGGTCTAGGAGCAATATTTCGCAGCGTTAAAAACTCTTGGGGCTGCACAAAGCTATAATACCCTGACAACGTAGTTGTGTAGATATTATTTAGTAACCCATTACCACATTAGAGGGAGAAATATCGCGCTGATGGCTTTGAAATTTTTCATGAAGTTCCAGTTATGGTCAAGAACAACGCCTACAATTTTCGGTGATGATCAGATTAAAATTTTGGGATGAAATGGACCGAAAACTTAATTTTTTGTGTGTTTTAGAGTAGAGTATAATCCGAAAATCACAACCTACAGTGAAGGTAATGTGGACAAGTAAATAGAAGGATTGTACTGAATATTCGAAAAAAGTAAGGAAGAGGTATTGTTAACCTCTAATCGGACAAGAGGGGGCAAATATCACGAAATATTACTCAGACTCGGAATAAACATCCTCAGAAAGTTAGAGTTCGTGGTAGTTGTGTAGGGTATCGCATGGTCGGCCCCGTCCGACTATACTGCTCCGCTCACTGGTTTTTGAATATTTTCCTTAATAAATTCTCCTTAAAGGATCCTTGACAATTGAAGTTTTCAACAACCGTATTAGAGACAACAACAACAACGCTAAACTTCATTGTGACCATTTCAACTCTTTATTGTCGAGTTGATGTTGCTGCAGCTCCTTTTGCCTTTGGTCTTGGCAGCAATTGTCCCAATTGTTTGTTGTTGTTATTGTTGTTGCTTCTGCTGAATTGTTTGTTTGCAATTCGATTTCATGCATCATAAACTAGATGGCAAGCAAATGCAGCTGATGACCAGACTCAGATAAAAACCGAAGAAGTTGTAAAAAAAAACAAAAAAACTCTGCAGGATAATAACAAAACTACTTCGAAGGAGTCGTTTCAAGGATCCTCATTTTTTTTTTTTTTGCGAAAAGACAAAGTACTTTAAGTGATAGCAAAAAGTCATGGTAGTAGTCTCCAAAGGACATGGTTATGCTCCGATTACGACTTTCATTCTATAACTCAAAAGTTTTGGGATATACAAAATTGGTTTGAGAAGGACTTAAGAGAGGTTGGGAGTCTCAAAGATCTCTGGGAGTTATGGAAAAATATTTTTACTTTTTTATAAAAAAAATATTCCAACAATTAATTTGAAATTGTTGTATCTCTAACTTCATCTCCTCAAAAGCTGTGTCCTGTTATCCTTTTGTCCTAAAATGAAAAAAATATTCCCAACTCATTTTGTGGCCTAAGTATCGTTTAGTATGCAGAATTGTTGTTATTGTTTCTTTATATTTGTTTTTGTTGTTGTTGGAATTCCAATCCATTGTTGTTGTATTTGTCTATTGTCTTTAATCCTTTTGTCTGCTAACACACTGAGGCCACTTAAGGGCCAATTGCCACTCAACGAACATGTTTGACTTTATAGCAAAGGAGAGAGCCTTACAACATCAACAACAACAACAGTTTTACAATTTTCATTTTTGTTTTCAAAATTTCAAGACAATGAAATAAAAACAATCAAAAAAGTTTGTTTTCATTTCAAAAAGGACATCATTGTATGGATGTATGTATGAGTATGTGTGTGTGTGAGCTTGTAACAATTCTTTGAAGAATGTTGCTAACTTGTGGAAAATTGTTGAAATAACTTCTTAAGCTAATAAAGGAAAGGAATGTGTGTCTGTGTGTGTTGGTATGACTTTGAGTATTTTCTCTGTGTATGTGTGTGTGTGCATGTGACCATTTGGTCCTTTTGTTGGGAACTGGAAAAAGAATCAACTTTTATGACCAAGAATTGTGTTAAGAATTTTTCTCGTTTTTGTTAGGAAGGTGTTGACACACACACACATACATACGTAAAACTATCGCATGACTGCCAAGAGGGTGTGAGGATATTTGGAAAGATAAGTGTTTAATTGGGTGTTAAATTTGACATTTATACGCTTAAGTGGTAATAAGGCCGGGATATTTTAGAGGGGATGGAATATGAAAAATATAATTATTTAAAAATAATTTTTGGAGTCCTCCAAATAGGCGTGGATTTGTTTAAATGTAGTTTTGGAGTCCTCCAAATAGGCGTGGATTTTTTTAAAGATATTTTTGGAGTCCTCCAAATACGCGAGGATTTTTCTCAAAGGTATTTTTGGAGTTGATTCTTTTATAGGTATTTTTGGTGTCCTCCAAACAGGCGTGGGTTTTTATACCCTACACAACTATGTTGTCAGGGTATTATAGCTTTGTGCAGCCCCAAGAGTTTGTTACGCCGCGAACTATTGGTCTTAGACCCACCTTTAAGTGTACCGATCGTCATAGCTCGACTAGCTGAGTCAATCTAGACATGTGTGTCCGTCCGTCCGTCTGTCCATTATAATTTGTAAACACAATACAGGCCACAGTTATGGACCAATCTTCACGAAATTTTGCATGTAGGATGGGTTCTGGCCAATGAAGACCCCTATTGTTTTTGGTAACGAGCGGTTCATGTTTGTGCATATTTTTAAAACAGGCAAAAGGAAACGAGATAGACACATGGTTCCTTTTGAGAATATGCATAGAATCACTTTCTAAGTCGATTTATGCATGTCCATCCGTCCGTCTGTCTGTCCCTGTTAAATTGTAAACAAAGTACATGTTCCATTTTTGATTCGAATTGGATGCAATTTCGTACATCTCATTTATTTGGCCCAAGGACGAACCCTATTGCAATTGGGAAAAATCGGTTCAGATATATATATATATATATATTTGTCCGATTTTATGTAAACGGTCCCTATATATCTTTCGATTTGAATGAAATTTGGTACAGCCTAATGATTTAGGTCTAGAATGATGTGTATAGCTATATATATAGCTCCCATATATATTTTCGTCCGATTTTATGTAAATGGTGCACCAAAGTCCCTATATATCTTTCGATTTGCACGAAATTTTGTACAGCGTAATGAATTAGGCCTAGACATATGTGTGCTAAGTTTCGTGAAAATCGGTTCAGATTTCGATATTGCTCCCATAGATATTTTCGTCCGATTTTATGTAAATGGTGCATCAAAGTTCTTATATATCTTTCGATTTGCACGAAATTTGGTATAACGTACTGAATGGACCCTAGAATGATGTGTGTAAAGTTTCGTGAAAATCGGTACAGATTTAGATATAGCTCCCATATATATTTTCGTCCGATTTAAGGCAAATGGTGCACCAAAGTCCTTATATATCCTTCGATTTGCACAAAATTTGGCATAGCGTACTGACTTAAGTATAGAAAGATGTGAGTCAAATGTTGTGAAAATCGGTTCAGATTTAGATATAGCTCCCATATATATTTTCGTCCGATTTTATGTAAATGGTGCACCAAAGTCCCTATATATCCTTCGATTTGCACGAAATTTGGCATAGCGTAATGAATTAAGTCTAGAATGATGTGTGTTAAATTGCCTGAAAATCGGTTCAGATTTAGATATAGCTACCATATATATGTTCCTCCGATTTTATGTCTGTCTGTCCATGTTAAATTGTAAACAAAGTACAGGTCGCATTTATGCTCCGAATTAGATGAAATTTGACAAAGGTCACTTTTTTGGCCCATGGACGAACCCTATTGAAATTGGGAAAAATCGGTTCAGATTTGGATATAGCTCCCACACATAATTTCGTTCGATTTATTGTAAACGGTGCCTATATATCTTTCGATTTGCATGAAATTTGGTACAGTATAATGATTTAGGTCTAGAATGATGTGTGTTAAGTTTCCTGAAAATCGGATCAGATTTAGATATAGCTCCCATATATATTTTCGGTCGATTTAACGTAATTTGTTTACCAAAGGAAGGAACGTGGGCATACAATCGTAAGGATAAATATGTGCAATTACCGAAGTGGTGAAGGATATCATATGGTCGGTCCAGTCCAGCTTTACTACTTTCCTTACTGTTTTTTTTTCGAGTCGATCCATAGGTTACAATTATAAGCGGAAGATCACAACATAACTTACGGTGAAGGGAATCTGGACAAGTAATTAGAAGGGTTGTACTGAATATTAGTAATATTTGGAATATATGTCAGTGTCTGGAAGAGGTGCTGTTGACCTCTAATCGGGCAAGAGGGTGCAAATATCATGAAATATTGCCCAGGTTCGAAAAAAACATCCGCAGAAAGTTAGTGTTCCGTGGTAGTTGTGTAGGGTCAGCCCTGTCCGACTATACTGCTCCGCTCACTGATTTCAATTAATTTTTTCAAGCACCTCAGCAAGGAAGATATTTTGTTTTAAATAATTTTTCGAAGATCTCGGTTATGAGATGATTTTTTAAATAATTTTTCGTGGGTCTCGCAAGGAGGGGATTTTTTGCTTTTAAAATCCTTTAAATGTTAATCAAACATTTTCCTAACTACAGCAAATATTATATTTTTCCAAAATAAAATTTATGATTCGTTTACTTAATTTTGTTGTTGTGTTTGTTAGCCAAAGACTGTCTGCAATTTGAGCTGGCACCCCAATGATATCATCATAACTTTGGATTTCTTCTAGTTTTCACTTTTGTCGCTAAGTCTATGTATGTGTGAGTCTATATGGACCTTCCTTGTTCGTTTTGTTATCTTTAGTTAAATTTGTCACATAAGTAGCTTATGAGCATGAAGAGAAACTGGGAAATTTTTGGCTTCCTTTTTCCCAAACAGCCCAGTCAACCCCCTAACCAGCCATCCCATCAGCTAACCAGCCACCCAGACATTTGTCATGAAATATTATTTGTCTCTGCTGTTAGTCTATCTTCTCAAACATCTGTAGTTTATTTCCTTTGTTTGTCCTCAAGTTGATTTTTGTTTTTCTGTAGAAAATAAAACATTTTGTAAACTATGAATGAACATTTAACATTGTCTCCTCGGTCTCTGTTGAATTATTAGATTTGTCACTTTATTTTTTTGTGATGGGGTTCATATGCTGTTTAATGTCAACACTTCGGTTGTTGATGTGGTAGTGGTCTGGATTTTTTCTCTCTGCACGTTGCTCATAACTTTTGTTACATTAAATAGTCTTTGTTTATAGCATATTTTTAGGCGCTCAATGGTTTTTACCATAACAAGGCGTATATTTTTTTAAGAATATTTCATAGAGGTCTCAAACAAGTCATGGTTTATTGAAAATGATTTTTGGAGGTTTCAAACAAGGCGTAGATTTTTTAAGAATAATTTTTCGATGTCTCAAACAAGACGTGGATTTTTTATCCAAGGCTTGGATTTTTTAAAAATAATTTTTGATGTCTCAACCAAGGCGTGGATTTTTTAAAAATAATTTTTGATGTCTCAACCAAGACGTGGATTTTTTAAAAATAATTTTTCGATGTCTCAACCAATGCGTGGATTTTTTTAAAATAATTTTTCGATGTCTCAACCAATTCGTGGATTTTTTAAAAATAATTTTTCGATGTCTCAACCAAGGTGTGGATTTTTTTAAAAATAATTTTTGATGTCTCAACCAAGGCGTGGATTTTTTAAAAATAATTTTTGATGTCTCAACTAAGGTCTGGATTTTTTAAAAATAATTTTTGATGTCTCAACTAAGGTCTGGATTTTTTAAAAATAATTTTTGATGTCTCAACCAAGGCGTGGATTTTTTAAAAATAATTTTTGATGTCTCAACCAAGGCGTGGATTTTTTAAAAATAATTTTGATGTCTCAACTAAGGTCTGGATTTTTTAAAAATAATTTTTGATGTCTCAACCAAGGCGTGGATTTTTTAAAAATAATTTTTGATGTCTCAACTAAGGCGTGGAATTTTTAAAAATATTTTTTAGACACCTCAACCAAGGCGTGGATTTTTTAAATTAATTTTTTTCGCACCTCAACCAAGGCGTGGATTTTTTAAATTAATTTTTTTCGCACCTCAACCAAGGCGTGGATTTTTTAAATTAATTTTTTTCGCACCTCAACCAAGGCGTGGATTTTTTAAAAATAATTTTTCATGTCTCAACCACGTCGTGGATTTTTTAAAAATAATTTTTGATGTCTCAACCAAGGCGTGGATTTTTTAAAAATAATTTTTGATGTCTCAACCAAGGCATGGATTTTTTAAAAATAATTTTTGATGTCTCAACCAAGGTATGGATTTTTTAAAAATAATTTTTGATGTCTCAACCAAGGCGTGGATTTTTTAAAAATAATTTTTGATGTCTCAACCAAGGCATGGATTTTTTAAAAATAATTTTTGATGTCTCAACCAAGGCATGGATTTTTTTAAAAATAAATTTTGATGTCTCAACCAAGGCGTGGATTTTTTAAAAATAATTTTTGATGTCTCAACCAAGGCGTGGATTTTTTAAAAATAATTTTTGATGTCTCAACCAAGGCGTGGATTTTTTAAAAATAATTTTTGATGTCTCAACCAAGGCGTGGATTTTTTAAAAAGAATTTTTCATGTCTCAACCAAGGCGAGGATTTTTTAAAAATATTTTTTTATGTCTCAACCAAGGCGAGGATTTTTTAAAAATATTTTTTTATGTCTCAACCAAGGCGTGGATTTTTTAAAAATAAATTTTGATGTCTCAACCAAGGCGTGGATTTTTTAAAAATATTTTTTGATGTCTCAACCAAGGCGTGGATTTTTTAAAAATATTTTTTGATGTCTCAACCAAGGCGTGGATTTTTTAAAAATATTTTTTGGTGGTCTCAACCATGGCGTGGATTTTTTAAAAATAATTTTTGATGTCTCAACCAAAGCGTGGATTTTTTTAAAAATAATTTTTGATGTCTCAACCAAGGCGTGGGTTTTTTTAAATATAATTGTTGATGTCTCAGCCAAGGCCTGGATTTTTTAAAAATAATTTTTGATGTCTCAACCAATCGTGGATTTTTTTAAAAAAAATTTTTGATGTCTAAACCAAGGCGTGGATTTTTTAAAAATAATTTTTGATGTCTTAACTAAGGTCTGGATTTTTTAAAAATAATTTTTGATGTCTCAACCATTTTTCGAGGTCTCAAAAATATTTTTATTTTTCTCTTTAATTATTAAAATGTCAAAGCATTTTTAGTCAATAAATTTTATAACCGCCGAAGCTGCAACATAAAAATCAATATTGGAAATTGGTAATTTCCATATAAAATCTGTTCAATTTCCGCACCAAAAACAAATCACCAACAACAACAGCAACTATAACAAAATGGCAACAGAAAATCTGTAAACCAATATTTATATAGAACAGCCAAAATATGCCACAATGTATGGGCGTGTGTATGTATGTGTCTTGTCACGCATTTAGTATGAGACAAAGTCACACACCACCACCACTACCACACTTTTGTAGAATTCGAATGACAGTGTTGCCATTTGGGATTTATGCCATTTTCAAAAATTGGCTACAACTTCGACAGCGCCAACAATCGAGGTTACATTGATTTTTTCACAAAAAACTCATTTTTTATTTTAGAAAATTTCAAAAAGTGGCAACCCGTTGGCCCCCTTTTCCCCCCTCAAATTTATTTTTGTTTTCAACATGCAAATCCAAAATTTGTTTTCTATTATAAAATTCATGTTTGTTTTCAGCTCATACCCTCTACGTTTATGTACCGCCTATCAGATCTAAAAACACATCCTTTAATGTTCCGTGTGTGAGTGTGTGTGTGTGTTTAGTATAATTAACAAAAATTTTCGTTACATTTTGGTACAGAGTAACAAATTGCTCTGTCACACACAACATTTTTTGGCACAATTGTCATGCCACTTCCACCCCAAGAAACGGAAGGAAGTAACCACCAACACAAGTAAGGGATTACACCCTCTCGATTTACCATACACATGTAAATAATAAACGGAAATTTATCTTATAAGAGATCGATAATGGTTTTATGTAGGGATGCTAGTCCTCCAAAAAAAATTTTAACCAGTAAGGAAAGTAGTAAAGTCGGACTGGGCCGACTATATGATACCCTTCACCACTTTGGGTATATTGTATATATGTATCCTAACAATTGCATGTCTATGTTCCCTCTCCAAACTATCCTAACTTTAACTTCATTTGAGCAGATTTAGAGTCGTCTGCGTAACATGCGGAAAATTTGTGGTAAACGATTTATAGCAAAATTAATACACGCGTTGTTAAATATGTAATCTATATGTGGGAGCTATGTCTAAATCTGAACCGATTTTTACGAATATTAACACACATCTTTCTAGACTTAATTCAATACGCTATGCCAAATTTCTTGCAAATCGAGGGATATATATAGGGACCTTGGTGCACCAATTACATAAACTCGGACGAAAATATATATGGGAGCTATATTTAAATCTGAACCGATTTTCCCGAAACTCACCACTAATCATTCTACACTAAACTCAGTACGATATGCCAAATTTCGAGCAAATCGAAGGATATAAAGGAACTTTGGTACACTATTTACCTAAAATCGGACGAAAATATATATGGGATCTATATCTAAATCTTAACCGATTTTCACGAAACTTAACACACATCACTCTAGACCTAATTTAGTACGCTGTGCCAAATTTCGTGCAAATCGAAGGATATAAAGGGATTTTGGTGCACTTGGTACCTAAAATCGGACGAAAATATATATGGGAGCTATATCTAAGTCTGAACCGATTTTCACGAAACTTTGCACACATCATTCTAGACCTTATTCATTACGCTGTGCAAAATTTCGTGCAAATCGAAATATATATGTGGCCTTTGGTGCACCATTTACATTAAATCGGACGAAAAATATAATGGAGCTATATCTAAATCTCAACCGATTTTCATGAAACTTAGCACACATATTGATTACGCTGTGCCAAATTTCGTGCAGATCGTAAGATATATAGCGACAGTGGTGCCCCATTTATCTTAAATCGGATGAAATATATAGGGGAGTTATATCTAAATCTGAACCGATTTTCATGAAACTTAACGCACTTCATTCTAGACCTAATTCATTACGCTGTGCCAAATTTCGTGCAAATCGTAAGATATATAGGGACCGTTTGCATTAAATCGGACGAAAATATATATGGGAGCTATATCTAAATCTGAACCGATTTTTCTCAATTTCAATAAGGTTCGTTTTTGGGCCAAATAAGTGAGCTGTGCCAAATTTCATCCAAATCGGATAATAAATGCGACCTGTACTTTGTTTACATTTTAACATGGACAGACAGACGGGCGGACTGACGGACATGCATAAATCGACTCAGAAAGTGATTCTATGCATATTCTCAAAAGGAACCATGGGTCTAGCTCGATTCCTTTTGCCTGTTACAAACATATGCACAAAGACATAATACCCTGTACCACAGAGTGGTATAGGACCCTTTAAAAATATGGATGCGTCTTATATGACCCAGAATTTTTTTTAAAAAATTCACTCCTCTTATGAGACTCTAAAAAATATTTTTAAAAATTCTTGTTGACATTTGAGTCCTTGAAAATATGTATTTTTGAAATTATTTATTTATTCAATGCCATTTAAAATTTATTTCTTCTTCCCATCCACTTATTTTCCTTTCCCATCCCTTTCCTCTCTTCCTCCTTGGCCATTCGCCTTAACATAACTTCGGACTTTGTTCATTTTCAATTGTTATGTTTATAAAGTCATCTTTAAATGTACAGCAACAACAACTATATACAAAAATTGAAAACTTTCTTCGTACTTTTACTTATTATTCTGTTCATTTTCCTCCACCTCCTTCGAGTTGGTGTTCGTGTTCTTGATTCTTGTTTAAGTTTTAGTTTCCTTATTTACCTTAACTTATTATGCAGTTTGCCTTTCTCGGCGAACAATGCCAAGCAATCGAAACTAAAATTCAGTGGTTTTTGTAGTTTTTTTTTTTTTTTGCCAGGACATCCCTCCCTTCTCATCTTCCAAAGGACTGCTAACAAAGAACTACTACACCAGAAAAAAAAATAAATAAATGAAATTTCCATTGGCTTGCCAATAAACTGAAAAAAAAAACTGTGGAATGTCAAGAATAAAAGAAATCGTGAATATTATTTTAAGATGTTTTTTTTTTCCTTTCTTGAGAATTGAAGGAGATTATTTATTTTCATTAAGTTGAGCACTTAGAGGAAAAAAATTGGGATAATTAAATTATGAGTTTGGTTATTAAAAAAAATAGTTTTTAAAACATTCTACAGGTTAAGGTCGATGAAAAAATATTTTTAAAAAATCCACGCCTTATATAGATAGGCCATTGAAATAATATTTTTAAAAAATCCACGCCTTATATAGATAGGCCATTGAAATAATATTTTTTAAAAAAAATCCACGCCTTGCTAAGGTCGATAAAAAAATATTTTAAGATCCCCAAAAACATATTTTTAAATATATTTTTAAAATTGATTTTAAAAATCCAAGCTTTTTTTTGATAAATCCTCGCCTTTCTGTGGCCTTTTCAAAAAATCGTTTTCATAATTTCTTTCTAAAAATAATTTCCACAATTCCATGAAATATTTAATAACTACAAATTCAATTTGTTTCTAATTACAGTGAGTGATTCGCCAAAAAAAAATGTGTCATAAATCAAATTTACATGAAGTGAATATTAGTTGAAATATGATATTAACAGGAAAATCGTGATGAATAGAAAATAATTGAACAAAAAAAATATTAAATGAAGAGAAAGAAAAATTGACTGAACTTTAAGGTTATAAAAAATATATTGAAACATTTTAGGAGACTGCAGTTTTACGAGATTTTTTTTTATAAATATATTCTCATTGCTCTCCTCACAATTTCGAAATACCTTTACTTAAATACCGACAAAATCTCAAAACACCTTTGACGTCAACAAAAAAGTTCGCTGATATGCATTTATTTCTTTATTACTAAATATAACCTAACGGAATTATCTAAAGGGAACATGTTCCGTTAAAAATCGTGAGATATGCAATTTAATTTGAATACAAACAAATATATATATATATATTTCAATGGAGGGGAATTTAAAATGGCCTGAAATTATTTGTTTGAATTTTTTTTTTTTGTTTCAAGTCACGTTCCACAAAACAGCAAACATGTTGTAAATCAGTTGTTGTGGTCACCAAAAATATTTTTAAAAAACCACGCCTTATATAGGTCTCTGAAAAAAAATTATTTAAAAAATCCACGCATTATATAGGTCTCTGAAAAAAATAGTTAAAAAATCCACGCCTTATATAGGTCTCTGAATAAAAATTATTTAAAAAATACAAGCCTTGTGATCATTTGGGGCTATATAAAAACCAGTAAGGAAAGTAGTAAAGTCGGACGGGGCCGACAATATGATACCCTTCACGACTTTCGGTATATTCAACAGATGAATTCTAACAGACGTCGCGTTTTTAAAGGACCAGTAAACTGAAATTGGATCCATAAACATGTCATTCTGCAACCGATACTAATTTTTTCATTTCTAAATCTTCACCGATTTCAAGAAACTTAACATACATCATTCTAGACCTAATTCATTAGGCTGTGCCAAATTTCGTGAATACCGAAATATATTATGGGACTTTGGTACACCATTTACCTTAAATCGGACGAAAATATATATGAGAGCTATATCTAAATCTGAAAAAATTTTCAGGAATCTTAACACACATTATTCTAGACCTAATTCATTACGCTGCGCCAAATTTCGTGAATACCGAAATATATTATGGGACTTTGGTACACCATTTACCTAAAATCGGACGAAAATATATATGGGAGCTATATCTAAATCTGAACCGATTTTAAATCGGACGAAAATACATATGGGAGCTATGTCAATATCTGAACCGATTTTCAGGAAACTTAACACACATCCTTCTATACCTAATTCATTACGATGTGCCAAATTTCGTGCAAATCGAAAGATATATAGGGACTTTGGTGTTCCATTTACATTAAATCGGACGAAAATATATATATGGGAGCTATATCTAAATCTGATCCGATTTTTCCCAATTTTAATAGGGTTCGCCCTTGGGCCAAATAACTGACCTATGCCAAATTTCATCCAAATCCGATAATAAATGCGACCTGTATTTTGTTCACAAAAGTACATTGACGGACAGACGGACATGCGCAAATCGACTCAGAAAGTGATTCTATGCATATTTTCAAAAGGAACCATGTGTCTATCTCGTTTCCTTTTGCCTGTTACAAACATATGCACAAAGACATAATACCCTGTACCAAAGTGTGGTGAAGGGTATAATTATTTAAAAAATCCACGCCCTGTGGTCATTTGGAGCTGTATAAAAATTATTAAAAAAATCCACGCCTTGTAGTCATTTGGGGCTATAAAAAAATATTTAAAAAATCCACGCCTTGTGGTCATTTGGGGCTATATAAAAATTATTTAAAGAATCCACGCCCTGTGGTCATTTGGAGCTGTATAAAAATTATTTAAAAAATCCAAGCCTTGTGGTCATTTGGGGCTATATAAAAATTATTTAAAAAATCCACGCCTTGTGGTCATTTGGGGCTATATAAAAATTATTTAAACAATTATTTATAAAAAAAAATTATTTATAAAATTTTTTATAAAAAAAAGTATTTAAAAAATCCACCCCTTGTGGTCATTTGGGGCTGTATAAAAATTCTTTAAAAAATCCACGCCTTGTGGTAATTTGGGGCACCAAAAAAATTATTTAAAAAATCCAAGCCTTGTAGTCATTTGGGGAGATATAAAAATTATTTTAAAAATCCACGCCTTTGGGGCTATATAAAAATTATTTAAAAAGTCCTCGCCTTATATATAAAAAAATATACTTGAAAAAAATATTGTGATTTGGATTTTTTTTAAATTAATTTCTTTTAATCTATATACTCACTTTCGTGACAATTTCTCTCAAATTCTGATAACCAATGGCGCTTTACTTTCACATCACGCTCCAGCTGATAGCAGATTATAGAGCGACATCGATGACCTTCAATCTGGTCCATCTGGAATATGGTGGCTGTTTGTTTTCTTTTAAAGATAAGACGCCATGAATTGTATAAAACTAAATTCCCAAATGCACTCGATTTTTAGTAGTCAGCTAATTAATGACCAGAATATGGTGGGGGAAACCCACGAACAATTAAACTATTCTCTGCAGATAGGGGTTTTGAAAAATATTGATTTAACCCTAACACAATGCTGATATTTTTTTTCATTTTTCCCATTTAAAGCTGCGGTTTCACGTTGAAAAAAATATTTAAAAAAAATAGAATATTTTTTTAGCAAATAATAAATATTTTCATTTGCATTGACATAAAACCACAGGTTCTGTTTGTTTATATTTTACACTTTTGTTCTTTTTTTTAATTATTTTTTTTTCTAAAACAAAACAAAAAAAGGTGCTCAAAACACTTGCCCATCGACAAGGTTTTATTTTATAATTATTATTATTTCCCCCGCGATTTTTTCCTCTTGGCCTGCATTGTGTGAGTTATGAACGGGGTGATAGAACGTGTCAAGTGCACTATAATTAGCATACCGGCCAGTCATACATGTCGATTTTTTATAGATCCACACAGATAGATAAATAAGTGTTTTAAAAACAAAAAAATATATATATTGTTCGAAAGTAATGAATCAGTCAGTCAGTCAATAACGGCTCTATGCGGAACGACACGTGACTATTAAAACAAAATAAAAAATATTTCAATTGGGATTTTTTTCAATTTTGTGTGCATGTTGAGGAAGAATAGAAAAAAAAAACTATTAGACACATAATAGATAAAATAAAAATTAAAAATCTGAACTTAAAAAAATTCAAAAAATTTTTTTTTTAAAAATCAACAGGCGCAGATATTTTTGGAGGGGCCTATACAAGGCGTGGATTTTTTAAAAATATTTTTTGGAGGGGCCTATACAAGGCGTGGATTTTTTTTTTAAATATTTTTTGGAGGGGCCTATACAAGGCGTGGATTTTTTAAAAATATTTTTTGGAGGGGCCTATACAAGGCGTGGATTTTTTAAAAATATTTTTTGGAGGGGCCTATACAAGGCGTGGATTTTTTAAAAATTTTTTTTTGGAGGGGCCTATACAAGGCGTGGATTTTTTAAAAATATTTTTTGGAGGGGCCTATACAAGGCGTGGATTTTTTAAAAATATTTTTTGGAGGGGCCTATACAAGGCGTGGATTTTTTAAAAATATTTTTTTGGAGGGGCCTATACAAGGCGTGGATTTTTTAAAAATATTTTTTGGAGAGGCCTATACAAGGCGTGGATTTTTTAAAAATTTTTTTTGGAGGGGCCTATACAAGGCGTGGATTTTTTAAAAATATTTTTTGGAGGGGCCTATACAAGGCGTGGATTTTTTAAAAATATTTTTTGGAGGGGCCTATACAAGGCGTGGATTTTTTAAAAATATTTTTTGGAGGGGCCTATACAAGGCGTGGATTTTTTAAAAATATTTTTTGCAGGGGCCTATACAAGGCGTGGATTTTTTAAAAATATTTTTTGGAGGGGCCTATACAAGGCGTGGATTTTTTAAAAATATTTTTTGGAGGGGCCTATACAAGGCGTGGATTTTTTAAAAAATATTTTTAAGGCATCTATTCGTGGATTTTATAAAAATATTTTTTAAGGCATCTATTCGTGGATTTTTTCAAAATATTTTTTAAGGCATCTATTCGTGGATTTTTTCAAAATATTTTAAAGGCACTTATGTGTGGATTTTTTGAAAGTATTTTTTAGGGACCTATATAAGGTATAGATTAAATATATATATATATATATATATATATTTTAACGACCTATACAAGTCGTGGATTTTTTGTAAAATATATTTTAAAGGACCTCTATAAGATATACATTTGAGAAAAACCACAACAATCTATAATTGATCAAATGATCTGTAATTCTCGCCACTCCACTACCTGACCTTAAAATCTACTAAACGGAAAACAACAACCTAAGCATTGTGTATGAGATGCAAGTTTTACTTTCAATTAATTCCGAGACGAACGGCATATTCGAATCTCCATTCAAACCAACATACATACAAAATTATAATTAAGTTTCATTATTTATTGAAATTTATAATTATGACCGAAATTTCCCAAATTATCAGCTGTTTTTCCGTATAAGTCGTACTATCCATAAATTCTTCGAATCAGAATTTCCCCTCCCTTTTTGTGTGTTGTAAGGGGAAATACATACAAATTAATTATGGAAGATAAAGAGGCATCTAAACGAGAGAGAGTTTTAATTAAAACTTACAAACAGTGTTGCCACGTATTTAAAAAAAAATAATAATTTAAAAAATGTAGGAGTTTGAAAAAAAATATTTAAAAATCTCATGCCTATATTATGGCCTTAAAGGAATATTTAACAAGTGAAAAAAAGCGTTAAGTTCGGCCCGGTCGAACTTTGGATACACTCCACCATAGGTATGCTAACAGATACTAGCATCGAAAATATAGAGTACATACCCAATATATAGAGTACATGGACCTATACCGAAAATTCAATGTACACCAAATACAAATTTCAGCAATTTTTAATGGATATTTTCCCTTAAAACCCCCAGAAAGTGGACCGATATTGGCTACGCATCGTAGGGTGGAATGTCCCCAAAATACTGCAATTAAGAGGTCAGAGTTATATTAGGGTTATATATACAGGATTTATTTCGGGGAGTTATGTACACAGGTTTTATTGGTGGAACAGGGGAGTTAGATAGAATTACCGAACATGTGTACATATCATTATATGAGGTGCTATGCCTAATTGAAGACTATAGCTCTATTTCGAAACTAACATTTTTGCATTAGAATACATTTCTTTACGCTAAATATTAAAAATACCGAAAAATCGGTAGGTATCATTATATGGGCGCTAGGCCTAAATGTGGACTATAGTTCAACGTTCTCGATATCCTTCGCAGGTGAAAGAATTAAAACAGAGTCTTCGAAACAAACCCAAACAAATCAGATACCTATTTTAATATAAACCAGTAAGTAAAGTAGTAAAGCTGGACTGGGTCGACTATATGATACCCTTCACAACTTTGGGTATATTCCACAGATGAATCCTAACAGACGACGCATTTTTAAAGGACCAGTAAAATGAAATAGGTTCCATAAACATGTCATTCTGCAACCGATACTAAATTTTTCATTTGGTCAGATATAGAAGCTATATCTAAATCTGAACCAATTTTCACGAAACTTAGTACGCGTCTTTCTAAACTTAATTTAGTACGCTATATCAAAATTCGTGCAAATCGAACGATTTGCAGGGACTTTGGTGCACCATTTACCTTAAATCGGACGAAGCTATATATGGGAGCTATATCTAAATCTGAACCGATTTTCACGAAACTCGGCATACATCATTCTACATTAAATTCAGTACGCTATGCCAAATTTCGTGCAAACTGAAAGATATTAAGGGACTTTGGTACACCATTTACCTAAAATCGGGCTAAGCTATATATGGGAGCTATATCTAAATCTGAACCGATTTTCTCGAAACTTTGCACACATCATTCTAGACCTAATTCATTACTCTGTGCCAAATTTCGTGCAAATCGAAAGATATATGGGGACCTTGGTGCATCATTTACATTAAATCGTACGAAATTATATATGAGAGCTATATCTAAATCTGAACCGATTTTCAGGAAACTTAAAACACATCATTCTAGACTTAATTCAGTGCGCTGTGCCAAATTTCGTGCAAATCGAAAGATATATGGGACTTTGGTAAACCATTTACCTAAAATCGGGGGAAGCTATGTATGGAAGCTATATCTAAATCTGAATCGATTTTCACGAAACTCGGCATACATTATTCTACACTTAATTCAGTAGGCTATACCAAATTTCGTGCAAATCGAACAATATATCGGGACTTTGATGCACCATTTACCTAAAATTGGGGGACGCTATATATGGGAGCTATATCTAAATCTGAACCGATTTTCACGAAATTCGGCATACATCATTCTAGACTTAATTCAGTAGGCTATACCAAATTTCGTGCAAATCGAAGGATATATAGGGACTTTGGTGCACTGTTGACCTAAAATCGGATGAAAATATATATGGGAGCTATATCTAAATCTGAACCGATTTTCACGAAATTCGGCATACATCATTCTAGACTTAATTCAGTAGGCTATACCAAATTTCGTGCAAATCGAAGGATATATAGGGACTTTGGTGCACTGTTTACCTAAAATCGGATGAAAATATATATGGGAGCTATATCTAAATTTAAACCGATTTTCACGAAACTTAACACACATCATTCTAGGACTAATTCATTACGCTGTGCCAATTTTCGGGCAAATCGAAAGATATATAGGGACTTTGGTGGACCATTTACATTAAATCAGACGAAAATATATATATAGGAGCTGTATCTAAATCTGAACAGATTTTTCCCAATATCATTAGGATTCGTCCTTGGGCCAAATAAGTGAACTTTGCCAAATTTCATCCAAATCGGATCATAAATGCGTCCTGTACATTGTTTACAATTTAATATCAACAGACGGACGGACGGACATGCGTAAATGGACTCAGAAAGTGATTCTATGTATATTCTCAAAAGGAAACATGGGTCCATTTCGATTCTTTTTGCTTGTCACAAACATATGCACAAAGACATATTACCCTGTACCACAGTGTGGTTAAGAGTATAAAAATCCAAGCCTTGGATTGGTCTTCTAAAAAAATATTTTTAAGCCAGTGAGTGGAGCAGTATAGTCGGATGGGGCGACCAGACCCTATATGCCCTATCAGATGCCCTATACAACTACCACAGAACTCTAACATTCGGCGGATGTTTATTACGAGCCTGGACTACATTTCGTGATCTTCCTTGAACTGACTTATTTTCCGAATATTACTAATATTCTGTACAGTCCTTCAAATTACTTGTCTAGATTCCCTTCACCGTGGGTTGCGTTGAGATGTTCGGCTTTCAACTGTGGCCAATAGTTCGACTCGAAAAAATATAAAAAATTAAGTTTTCGGTCCACTTCATTCTAATATGATTATCTGATCATCACCGAAAATTATACACGTTGCCCTTGACCATACCTGGATCCTCATGGAAGATCTCAAAGCGATCAGCGCTATATTTCCGCCATCTAATGTTAATGGGTTACTAAATAATATCTGAATACGTAAGCACCTGCAAATAGTTAAGTGTAACTCCCACATCCGATTACATATGACAAATAGAATTGGTATCAATTTAAAGGTCAACCACTCCCCCTGGATATACTATCAACTCCTGGGGTCTATGTCCTTCAGGGGTAAATCTATACGCTATAGAATACAAATTTTGTAATTTTTCTCACAAAAGTCAGGATTCATACGACCCGCTAAATATTGACCGATCTTTATCAAAATAGGCATGCTTATACTTCGGCCCGATCCCCTTCTCCATGTAAATTTAGCGATGTTTGGGCCATAATTGCAGCCACTGGAGCGACCAGAAAATCAGACAAAAATAAAATTTTGGGCCAATTTAACCCCTAAATATTAACCGATCTTTACCAAAAACAATAGGGGTCTTCATTGGTCAGAACCCATCCTACATGCAAAATTTCGAGAAGATTGGTCCATAACTGTGGCCTATATCGTGTTTACAATTTATAATGGACAGACGGACGGACGGACACACCTATCTAGATCGACTCAGCTAATCGAGATATGACGATCGGTATACTTAAAAGTGGGTCTATGACCAATATTTCGCGGCATTACAAACTCTTGGTTGCACAAAGCTAGAATCCCCTGACAACATTGTTGTGTAGGGTATAAAAACACAACCTTGTATTGCAACCCCAATACGAGGTTGGATTTTTATAACCTACACAACTATGTTGTCAGGGTTTTATAGCTTTGTGCAGCCCCAAGAAAAAGCCCCTAAAAATATTTGAATAAAAATCCTAGTTTTTAAAATCCCCAAAATTGAAATGGCAACTCTGTTTAATTTTGAAACCGGCTTAATTGTGAGAGAAAGAGCAAGAGAGGCTACGCTCCCATCCAACCTAAGTACAACAGATAATGTCAGCTAGATAATGCCGGTCTCACGAACCGCTCTGCCACTCGACTACACACACACACTCATCATTCATGCCATTCCGAATACATTATAGCCTTACACAGCAGAATTCTATTCAGTCTGCGTTTGGCTTTCAAAGCGACAAGATCAACTTTAATTCTCTCCTCCCCCCAAGGGAGATTTTTTCGATTGAAATTTTTACGTGCCGGATTATTTTAAAAAAATAAAATAAAAATACGAATCTTGCAATTTTTGTGCGGTTAATTGGAAGAATTGACAAAAAACCAACAACAACCTTGTCACAGCCATGAATCGTCAACGTTGTTGTTCGACGTTGGGCCTCTTGGTGTTGGCCTTAATGCAAATATTTGCATGCTGTCGGGCCGAAGAAGGAGGGTAAGTTGCAATATTATTTAATATATGGCTTTAATGAGTGTGTAAGTGTGTGTGAGAGTGTGTGTGAGTGAGTGTGTGTGTTGATGGCTTGTATGTTTGTCAAGCCAACTACCTGATTACTTTCAAGTGTAAAACAAAAAGTTTTTTGTTTTGCTTTTCTTCTGACTTGTTTTTGGGAAGGCCATTTGGGATTTCCCCAAAACACTTCGCTGAATCGCCGAACAGTGCAACAGTGTTGTGCCAACAACTAAAACAAACAAAAATAGTAACAACAACAGTAACAGCAACAAAAAATCCCCTCCAGTTAACTGAAAAACAAACAGGGTTACAGTTTAGTCGTTCATTTACTTGCTGTGAATATTTAATTTCATTTGGGCTGGGGGGGAAAAACTCAGAACCCAAGATCCTCAGAATTTTATTTTCTTTCATGCAACTAAACAGAAAAAGTGGGCAATAAAATTAAAAATTAATACCAAAAAAGGGAAAAAATATTTTTAATATTTTTTGGGAAATTAATTAAAAAATGAAAAGAAAAAATATTTTATAAAAAATGAGAGAATTTTTAATTACAATTTTAGTTAATTTGAAAATACAAAAATGATCAAATAAATTTAAATCCGGTTTGAGGCACTTCAGAATCAGAAGCGGGCCATAAAATTTTGCAATTATAAAATAATAAATGATGCTTTAAAATTTAGAATAAAAGATTATCTTGCCATTGAATAGCAAAAAACACTGGTTATTATAAATTGAAATGATTTATCTTCATTAGAATTAATTTCAAAACTCGTGGCGAATACAAAAAAAAAATAAATAAATAAAAAATATAATATAAAAAATTATTTAAAAAATTCACGCCTTGTGGTCATTTGGGGTTCGAAAAAAATTATTTAAAAAATTCACGCCTTGTGGTCATTTGGGGTTCGAAAAAAATTATTTAAAAAATTCACGCCTTGTGGTCATTTGGGGTTCGAAAAAAATTATTTAAAAAATTCACGCCTTGTGGTCATTTGGGGTTCGAAAAAATTATTTAAAAAATCCACGCCTTGTGGTCATTTGGGGTTCGAAAAAAATTATTTAAAAAATCCACCGCTTGTGGTCATTTGGAGCTGTATAAAAATTATTTAAAAAATCCACGCCTTGTGGTCATTTGGGGTTCGAAAAAAATTATTTTAAAAATCCAAGCCTTGTGATGATTTGGGGCTGTATAAAAATTATTTAACAAATCCATGCCTTGTGGTCATTTGGGGCTGTATAAAAATTATTTAAAAAATCCATGCCTTGTGGTCATTTGGGGCTGTATAAAAATTCTTTAAAAAATCCACGCCTTGTGGTCATTTGGGGTTCGAAAAAAAATTATTTAAAAAATCCACGCCTTGTGATCATTTGGGGTTCGAAAAAAATTATTTAAAAAATCCATGCCTTGTGGTCATTTGGGGTTCGAAAAAAATTATTTAAAAAATCCACGCCTTGTGGCCATTTGGGGTTCGAAAAAAATTATTTAAAAAATCCACGCCTTGTGGTCATTTGGGGTTCGAAAAAAATTATTTAAAAAATCCACGCCTTGTGGTCATTTGGGGCTGTATAAAAATTATTTAAAAAATCCACGCCTTGTGGTTATTTGGGGTTCGAAAAAAAATTATTTAAAAAATCCACGCCTTGTGATCATTTGGGGTTCGAAAAAAATTATTTAAAAAATCCATGCCTTGTGGTCATTTGGGGTTCGAAAAAAATTATTTAAAAAATCCACGCCTTGTGGCCATTTGGGGTTCGAAAAAAATTATTTAAAAAATCCACGCCTTGTGGTCATTTGGGGTTCGAAAAAAATTATTTAAAAAATCCACGCCTTGTGGTCATTTGGGGCTGTATAAAAATTATTTAAAAAATCCACGCCTTGTGGTCTTTTGGGGCTGTATAAAAATTATTTAAAAAATCCACGCCTTGTGGTCATTTGGGGCTGTATAAAAATTATTTAAAAAATCCACGCCTTGTGGTCATTTGGGGCTGTATAAAAATTATTTAAAAAATCCACGCCTTGTGGTCATTTGGGGTTCGAAAAAAATTATTTAAAAAATCCACGCCTTGTTGTCATTTGGGGCTCTATAAAAATATTAATTAAAAAATCATCGGTCAGATCTTTGCTGGAATATTTAATTATTGTTCCTTAATTGATATTTTCAACACATTTAGATTGTTAATATTTTGAACAGGAAATTACCTCGGCACATGAAGGTTGCGAACAATGTCAGCACAAATTATGGCAATTAGTTTAGTTTTCAGTTATTTAAATTTTGATGACAAATAATTTTTTTTTTTGTTGTATATGATTTGTTATAGTTTGATGGATATCAAAATTAAAATATTTACAAATAATAATGAAAAAAAAAAAAAAAAATTTAATTATTGTTTTTGCACTTCACATTGAATGAAGCGATTGGAAGGCTCGATTTTTTTAATAATTTTTATAGAGCCCTTAATGACCACAACGCGTGATTTGTTTTACTTTTTATCAAGGCCTATCCAGCCTCTATGCTTGGTTTTTTTTTATATATTTTAAGAATAGAATAAATTCGTTCTGTACTATTTATTTGCCATTTGTAAATGAGAAATCACCGCATTCATCAAGTTCAAGGTTTTTGTTCTCGCCTAGAATTTTATATTCGCAAATAGTGTTTCTCAAAAAAAAAAAAAAAAAATAGCCACAATAAAAACAAAATTTCGAATATTCAAAACCACAAAAATTAATCATCAACCAACTAGCACGGGCTATATAAAATATGCTAAGCTATTGTTTTCTTTTTTTGCCTCCCTCTGATTTGTGTTTTGATTTGTAATTGTCATTGTGCGACTTAATCACTGGCTGATAGCTGGTTTTTGTGTGCTTAGCGGCTTTGTTGCTGGTTTAGCGGTTTTACAGCTGTTATAGCCAGCCAGCCTGCCAGCGAACCTGCCGATCTGCCGACCGGCTATCTTAGTTAAGTGGCAGCGGGGGTCCATCATGGATGTGTAAGGCCTTTGGTGTTTTTTGTTTGTTTTTTAACTAGTTTTGTATTTTTTTAAATTTGTTGTTTTTGGATTTTTTATTGCTTTCTAAATTTATGATGATAAATTTACCCAAAAAGTTTTTTGTTGTTTTTCGTTTATGTATATATTTTAATGTTATTTATATTATGGATTTGGAGGATTGTTTTGTGTGTTTTGTTTTCGTTTTGGCATATTCGGATGTTAACATATTTATTATGATATTAACATTGGCCCGCATCCCACGCAGTTTGATGGGTTTTGAGGTGTGTTCTTTTTTTAAAAAAGCACACATAAATCTATGTGTGTTGTATAAAATGTTGTCATAATAAAAATTTTTTCTACAGCCCCAAATGACCACAAGGCGTGGATTTTTTAAATAATTTTTATACAGTCCCAAATGACCACAAGGCGTGGATTTTTTAAATAATTTTTTTCGAACCCCAAATGACCACAAGGCGTGGATTTTTTAAATAATTTTTTTCGAACCCCAAATGACCACAAGGCGTTGATTTTTTAAATAATTTTTTTCGAACCCCAAATGACCACAAGGCGTGGATTTTTTAAATAATTTTTTTTCGAACCCCAAATGACCACAAGGCGTGGATTTTTTAAATAATTTTTTTTCGAACCCCAAATGACCACAAGGCGTGGATTTTTTAAATAATTTTTTTCGAACCCCAAATGACCACAAGGCGTGGATTTTTTAAATAATTTTTTTCGAACCCCAAATGACCACAAGGCGTGGATTTTTTAAATAATTTTTTTCGAACCCCAAATGACCACAAGGCGTGGATTTTTTAAATATTTTTTTTCGAACCCCAAATGACCACAAGGCGTGGATTTTTTAAATAATTTTTTTCGAACCCCAAATGACCACAAGGCGTGGATTTTTTAAATAATTTTTTTCGAACCCCAAATGACCACAAGGCGTGGATTTTTTAAATAATTTTTTTCGAACCCCAAATGACCACAAGGCGTGGATTTTTTAAATAATTTTTTTCGAACCCCAAATGACCACAAGGCGTGGATTTTTTAAATAATTTTTTTCGAACCCCAAATGACCACAAGGCGTGGATTTTTTAAATAATTTTTTTCGAACCCCAAATGACCACAAGGCGTGGATTTTTTAAATAATTTTTTTCGAACCCCAAATGACCACAAGGCGTGGATTTTTTAAATAATTTTTTTCGAACCCCAAATGACCACAAGGCGTGGATTTTTTAAATAATTTTTTTCGAACCCCAAATGACCACAAGGCGTGGATTTTTTAAATAATTTTTTTCGAACCCCAAATGACCACAATCCATGCCTAAGGATTGGCCCTCAAAAATTAATTTTAAAAAATCCACGCCTAAGGATAGGTCCTCAAAAATGTATTTTAATTGCTTTTTTGAGACCTCCAAAGAAATCCACTCCCATTTGAAGGCCTTGAACAAATTTTTTGAAAATTATGTTTGCATTTTTTTTTTAATATTTGAATATTTATTTGAACACCTCCCAGGTGTTAAGATAACCTGCAGAACAAATTAACCTACCCTCCCATGATAACCTTTGCCTCCTGGGGCCAGTAAATTTCCAACAAACAACCTAAGGTTTCTAATCTGTATTTCTTCTTCATTTTTCTTCCAGCAAATATACCGTTATCGCTCCCGGTACCATACACTCCAATGACAAATATACGGCAGCTGTGGCCGTACATCACGTGGACTCTGCATGCCAAATAAAAGTGGGCATTACCGGTCCCTCCTTTAATGAAAGTAAAATTGTTGAGGTCACAGGTTCGGAAATAAAAGAAGTTGAGTTCGCAGTGCCCACCTTGGCTGAGGGTAACTACAATCTAACAGCTGAGGGTGTCAATTGTCTGGAGAATTTTAAAAATTCCACTAAATTGAGTTATGCCAAATTTAACACCTACGTTCGGATCCAAACCGACAAGGGTCTATATAAACCTGGTGACACCATCAATTATCGGGTATTGTTTTTGGATAAGGATTTGAAGCCAGCCGTGCCGGAAAAGGATACTTTGATATGGTTGGAAGATGGTAAACGAAATCGCATCAAGGAATTGAAAAATTTCGAAGTGGTCAAGGGGGTGCATACGGGCCAATTTAAAATTTCCGAATTTCCGGTAATGGGTAATTGGCGTGTGGTGGTGTCCAGCAAGGGTCAATATGAACGTTCCGTGTACTTTGAGGTGCAGAAATATGTCCTGCCGAAATATGTGGTAAAGGCTGAGGCCACCGAGTCGGTGTCGGTTAAGGATGGTGATATGCAGGTTATTGTTCGGGCCAAGTAAGTAATTTTTTTTGGTAGTGGAGGAGCACACTCGATACTAATAATTGCTGATTTTTTTTCCTCAGCTACACCTATGGCAAGCCCTTGAACGGCAAAGCCACCGTCATCCTCAGCCTGGGAACCTACTACGACTTCGGTCGCAATTCGGAAAATGAAAAACAACAACCACCCAGCATAATACGCACCGGCGATATGATCCAAGGCAAGGCCAAGATTGATCTGAATGTCAAGGAGCTGGAGGCTTATTTGCATAGCAAAGAATATTCCACCTATGCCAGTATTGTGGCCACCGTGGAAGAGGAATTTACAGGGGTGAAAATCAACACCACCGCCAGTACCCAAATCTACCCCTACCGCTATGCCATGCATTGTGTCCATTATTATGAATGTAACTCCTTTGAGGCGGATAAGGAAAAGGAGGTAATGATCCAGTTGACCTATGTGGATGGATCACATTTGAAGGACACAAAGACCCCAGTGGAATTGGTATACACCGAGGTGTTGGAAAAGAATTCTTGGCATCAGCCCCGCCATATGGAGGATGAGGAGGTGACAACGACCCTAATGCCACCGATTTCGGGAAATCTCAGTTACAGCTTCAATGGTTTTATGAATGAGACAGGTTTCGTGACCTTCAAGGTAAAGCTGAGCGATCTGAAGGAATACGAGGGCTATACCCATTACTATAACATTGAGGCCAAATATCGGGATGAAAAACGTGATGTCAATAATGCCTATCAATACCGGGAACCCAAAAAGGTCGATACACCAGCTGAGGAGTTGCCCAAGGAATGGTTTAAAATTGAGGATAAATATTATAATAATCGGTAGGTTTGGGAGACCCTTTCACTGGATCTACAAATAAGTGATTTTTTTCTCCTTCTTTCTAGGCCCAAATTATTCCAGCCTGAACATTTCACAGTGAACTCCAGCAAACCCCTGGCCTATTTGGATTATAATGTTATTGCCCGGGGTAATATTGTCAAGTCGGGACATATCGATTTACCTCAGAAGCCCATGGTGCACAATATCACCATCACACCGGAATTGGTGTATTCTCCACGGTTCTCGATTTATATTTATTATATTGATGAGCAGGGTGAATATCACTATGCGGAGGATACCTATTATATTGACTACGAATTGGAGAATAAGGTAAGGAGTCCTGCAGATATTTTAAAACTAATAATAATAATTTTTTTCATGGCCTTCAGATAGGCGTGGATTTTTTAAATAATTTTTTTCATGGCCTTCAGATAGGCGTGGATTTTTTAAATAATTTTTTTCATGGCCTTCAGATAGGCGTGGATTTTTTAAATAATTTTTTTCATGGCCTTCAGATAGGCGTGGATTTTTTAAATAATTTTTTTCATGGCCTACAGATAGGCGTGGATTTTTTAAATAATTTTTTTCATGGCCTTCAGATAGGCGTGGATTTTTTAAATAATTTTTTTCATGGCCTTCAGATAGGCGTGGATTTTTTAAATAATTTTTTTCATGGCCTTCAGATAGGCGTGGATTTTTTAAATAATTTTTTTCATGGCCTTCAGATAGGCGTGGATTTTTTAAATAATTTTTTTCATGGCCTTCAGATAGGCGTGGATTTTTTAAATAATTTTTTTCATGGCCTTCAGATAGGCGTGGATTTTTTAAATAATTTTTTTCATGGCCTTCAGATAGGCGTGGATTTTTTAAATAATTTTTTTCATGGCCTTCAGATAGGCGTGGATTTTTTAAATAATTTTTTTCATGGCCTTCAGATAGGCGTGGATTTTTTAAATAATTTTTTTCATGGCCTTCAGATAGGCGTGGATTTTTTAAATAATTTTTTTCATGGCCTTCAGATAGGCGTGGATTTTTTAAATAATTTTTTTCATGGCCTTCAGATAGGCGTGGATTTTTTAAATAATTTTTTTCATGGCCTTCAGATAGGCGTGGATTTTTTAAATAATTTTTTTCATGGCCTTCAGATAGGCGTGGATTTTTTAAATAATTTTTTTCATGGCCTTCAGATAGGCGTGGATTTTTTAAATAATTTTTTTCATGGCCTTCAGATAGGCGTGGATTTTTTAAATAATTTTTTTCATGGCCTTCAGATAGGCGTGGATTTTTTAAATAATTTTTTTCATGGCCTTCAGATAGGCGTGGATTTTTTAAATAATTTTTTTCATGGCCTTCAGATAGGCGTGGATTTTTTAAATAATTTTTTTCATGGCCTTCAGATAGGCGTGGATTTTTTAAATAATTTTTTTCATGGCCTTCAGATAGGCGTGGATTTTTTAAATAATTTTTTTCATGGCCTTCAGATAGGCGTGGATTTTTTAAAAAAAAATTTTTCATGGCCTCTTGAGAACCTCCAATTTTTTTCTTTAAATTAATTTTTTAAGTTCAAAATTTTATTTATTTTTTTTTTCATTTTTTCCAGATCAACATCACTGCCGCCGAGCAGGTCAAACCCGGCCAAGAAGTTGCCTTGAAAATTAAGACAGCCCCCAATTCGTTTGTCGGCCTCATGGCTGTGGACCAAAGTGTTCTGCTCTTGAGATCGAACAATGATATTCGTGCCAGTGAATTCGGCTGGACTGTGGGTTCTTATGTCACGCGCACCCCTCATCAGGGTGGCTATTCTTATTATCCTGGTACCATTGCCGGTTGTATTACCCTGACAAATGGTGATTATTTCTATAATTGGACCAAACCGGATTATATGACAAGTGAGTTTATAGCGCACCGAAAATATGCGTCATCGACCACATTAAAGGTATGTTTTTGTTTTAGTAGTGCCATTTGCGGCCGTTGAACGAGGACAAGTTGAAAATGATTCTATACCACAGACAGGTTCGGGTACACGAGCTGGCCAGCCTATGGCAGCATCAGGTGCTGCTGGATTTGCTGGAGCTGCGGGAGGTTTTGGTGGTAGTGGCGCTGTACAGGTTCGCAAAGATTTTGCAGAGACCTGGATATTTGATAATATTGAAAAGTAGGTGGTGATGGGAGGATATTTTGTTGGAGAAGTTTTATTAACCCTGATTTCCTGTTTCTTCTTCTTCTTCTTTAGTACTGACAAGGAAGAATTTACCTGGTCCAAGAAAATACCCGATACCATTACCTCATGGATGTTGACCGGCTTTGCCATGAACAGTGAAAAGGGTTTGGCGGTGACGGGTGATAAAACCAAGATTACGACCTTCCAGCCATTCTTTATTTCCATACGTCTGCCATATTCCGTTAAGAGAGGTGAGAATGGGTCAAGGATCTATGCAAGGCGTAGATTTTTTAAAAATATTTTTTTTGAAAATAAAAAAACATAATTTTTTTCCAGGTGAGGTCATCAACATCCCCGCCCTGGTCTTCAATTATTTGGACAAAACCCTCGATGTTGAGGTCACCTTGGATAATAGCGACAATGAATTTGAATTTACCGAAATCACCAACGAAGTAATTGGCGATCAATCACGCACGAAGATGGTTCGAGTACCTGCTATGGGTGCCGCCGGGGTTGCCTTTATGATCCGCCCTAAAGTTTTGGGCAATGTCATGTTGAAGTACACCGCCATTTCTCCAGTGGCCGGTGATGCCGTCCACAAATCGATGAAGGTTGTACCCGAAGGTGTTACTAAATATGGCAATCGGGCCTTCTTTGTCAATCTCAACAAGGAGGCGGAAATTAAATCGTCCTTCGAACTGGAATTGCCTGCGGAGATTATACCTGATTCGCAACATGTTGAGGTCGGGGTTGTGGGTGATATTTTGGGTCCCGTCGTCAATAATCTCGACAATTTGGTACGCCTACCCACCGGCTGTGGTGAACAGACCATGTCCACACTGCTGCCGAATTATTTAGTTATGAAATATTTGGAGGTAAGTTCGGCCCTTTAGCATTCTCTCAAAGTGTCTTTGGCTTATCCTCACTCTCTCCTCTCTTTCTCTCTCCCCCACAGAACACCAAACGCCTGACCCCCAATATGGAAACGAAGTTACGTTACAACATGGAAACTGGCTACCAACACATGCTCAACTATCGCCATCCCGATGGCTCTTTCAGCTCCTTTGGACCCCATAAACTTAATGGCCAGCTGAATAATGGTTCCACCTGGCTGACAGCCTATGTGACCAGATCCCTAATCCAATTGCAGGACTACATCAAAGTTGATCCGAAAATCATTGAAAACTCCTTGGAATACCTGGTCCATCAACAGGCCAAAAATGGTTCATTTACGGAAAAATCTCAAGGCTTCTTCTATGCGGCCCAAGCCAATCACGTGTCCCTCACAAGTTCGGTCCTATTGGCCCTGCTGGAAAATAAAACCTATGCTGAGAAATATTCGCAAGAAATCTCAAAGGCTTTGGAGTTTATTAACGAGAATTCGGAGAAATCTGAATCCCTTCATGCCCAGGCTATTGCCACCTATACCCTGGATAGGGCCCACCATGCCAAAGCCCCAGAGAAGTTGACAAAATTGAATTCTTTGGTCAAAACTGATGGTGATCGTAAATGGTGGTCAAGCTCGGATAGACCTCTGACGCGTAGATGGTGGCTATATGTCTACAGCAGTGATGTGGAAATTAGCTCCTATGCCTTGCTAACCCTCCTCAATCAACCCTCACCCAATATGGATGAAATTCTGCCCATAATTAGATGGCTCATTGCCCAGCGTAATAGCTATGGTGGTTTTGCCTCCACCCAGGACACTGTGGTGGGTCTCCAGGCTCTCATAAAATTCGCCAAATTAGCTGACTATGAACCGGCAAAAATGGTCGTGGACATAGCCTCCAAGGGTGCCGACAAAGAGAAACAGGAAACCCTCAAGCTCACCGAGGAAAATGATATTCTCTATCAAAATGTGGAGGTAAGTCTAAGCAGGAGGAGGAACTTTAAACTCAGGACGTAATGAATTTGTTTTCTCTTTTTTTCAGATGCCCGATAAAACCAAATCCGTGGAGTTCTCAGCCAAGGGTAGTGGCGCTGCCATGGTCCAAATTGCCTATCAATATAATATCCTGGAAAAGGAACAGCCCAGTTTTGAGATTACCACCGAAAAACAAAAGACCGGTCAAAAATCCGCCCTGCTAATGAATGTCTGTGTGGAATATAAGGGTGAGGGTGAAGCTTCAAATATGGCAGTGTTGGAAATTAATACCCCCTCGGGATATGTGGTCGAAGATGAAAGTCTGCCCGCCATCAAGGAGGTGAAGAGAGTTAGTGTAAGTATTAAAAAAATATGAGCGAATCAGAAAGGATATTTGTGAAAAATATTTTGTGCAGGTCTTCAAAGGATATTTGTGGAAATTTGAAAAAATTTTGTACAGTTGTGGATTTTTTAAAAACTATTAGAGGCATAATTTAAAAAGCATTTTTTAAAATATGGACTCCACAGTTTTTTATTCCAAAATGTTTTTTATGATTTAAAAACAAAATATTTGAAAAACATTTTTTAAAATAAATTTTCAGTTTTTTTTTATATTTTTTAAATATTATTTTCTATTACTAATTTGTATTTTCCATTTTTTTCAGAACGTTGAATTGAAAAATTCCAACTCTCTGCTGGTAATCTACTTCGATCATTTGTATAAGGATCAAAAGACCTGTATTCTGTACGAGGCCATTCGTGCCCATGCTGTTGCTATGCAAAAACCTGCTGTCATCCGGGTCTATGATTATTACGATTCGAATAAGAAGGCAACCGATTTTTATGAAGTTGAATCGAAACTCTGTGATATTTGTGAAGGCGAAGAGGAGTGCAGTAAATGCAAATAAAGACAGCAAATAGAGATCCCTCAAAACGAAGCTTTAAGAGATTATCGGTAAATGGAATCCAGCGATGATGAATGTCGGATTTTGTAGTCGATGTTCTAGTTGTTTATGGGATGCGAGTTTTTTGTATAGTTTGTTTTTTATACGATTTACTTAAATAGTTTATAAATAATAAATAAAACATAAAAATAATTTAAAATAAAATATAAACAAGTGAAAAAAGCGTTAAGTTCGGCCGGGCCGAACTTTGGATACCCCCGACCATAGATATACTGACAGGTACTTGAAATGAAAATATAGGGAATATACCAAAAAGTTGACCTATACCGACTTTTCTACAAACCCATTACATAAACCATAATTTCAGAAATTTTTAATGGATAATTATACCCTCAGCCTTATGGCTGATGAGGGTGTATGCACTTTACCAAGGTGAAAATGTGCCTCATGGAAATATTGGTTCTAGACCCCATGTTTCTTTGGACCAAATTTGTTTTAGAAAATTTTGATTTCATCCAGACTTTGTCCATCTTATTATTTCTTCCAAACTTAGTTCAAGTTCGGAGATGGGGAATATCGATCCTCTCCTTCTGGTACCTCCCACACAGGGGCTAAGCCTAAACGCGGGTTATAGTTCATATATAGTTAATTATGGAACCTTACGTTCTATCATTTTATCTTAATATCCACCGCAGGTGAAATGATTACAACAGAGCCAAGAACAAAACCCAAAAGCGGAACAAATCAGATAACTATTTTAATATAATAAATGGGGTTATATGGGGACTAACCCAAAAAGGGGGCGAATATTAAAAATTTTTGGTAGGGAGATTTGTTACCTTATACGACTACAAAATACCAAATTTCAGCGAATTCGGTTGAAAAACGCGCTCAAGAACCCCAAAATACTGAAAATTGGGGGGGTACCCTTATATGGGGGCTATCCGTAAAAATGTTCATAATTTTTTGTGGAGAAATTCGGTGGAAAAATACGATCAAACCTTTCAGAATACTGAAAATTGGGAGATACCGTTATATGGGGACTTGGACCGATATATCCCATCTTGTAACGTGACCGTTTCATACATTATACATTACCCAAGTTAATGTCAACCCACCTCAATATTTAGTAGTGAATAACGAACGTCTCACTGTAAACCTAAGCCGGTATCATTACCGGTGTTCTTCAACATCATTGCATTAACCGACAGACAATTTTCTTGAGGAACAGAATAATTCTCATTCACTTGATAGTATCATACGGATATATGTTCTACTTTCCCATGTCGAAGTGGTCGACCTCGGACGTTTACGAACTACAAGTGACGAAGATGTGTGGCTTGTCCGCAGTCTCGTATACTGGTGGATGCTAACAACGGTTTGGCCACGCTCATAGCCAGCTCCCCGCTCTTTGCCTGCTTCTTGCACTTTGCCAGCTCCTCGCTCATTGCCAGCTCCTTGCTCTTACAAGCTCCTCGCTCATAGCCAGCTCCCCGCTCTTTGTCAGCTCCCCGCTCTTTGCCAGCCAAGTTACCCAAGTAAATGTCAACCCACATCAATATTTAGTAGTGAATAACGTCTCACTGTAAACCTGAGCCGGTATCATTACCTGTGCTCCTCAACTTCAGTGCATTAATCGACAGACAATTTTTCTGAAGTACAGAATAATTCTCATTCACTTCATAGTACCATACGCATATATATGTTCCACTTTCCCATGCCGAAGTGGTCGACCTCGGACGTTAACGAACTACGAGTGATGAAGATGTGTGGCTTGTCCGCAGTCTCGTGGATGTTTGTGGATGTTAACAACGGTTGGGCCACGCTCATAGCCAGCTCCCCGCTCTTTGCCAGCCCCTCGCTAATAGCAGTTCCCCGCTCTTTGCCAGCTCTTCGCTCATAGCCAGCCCCTGACTCTCTGCCAGCTCCTCGCTCTTTGCAAGCTCCTCGCTCATAGCCAGCTCCTCTCTCTTTGAAAACTTCTCGCTCTTTGCCAGCTTCTCGCTCTTAGCCAGCTCCTCGCTCTTTGCCAGTTCCTCGCTCTTTGCCAGCTCCCCCGCTCAAAACTGAACCCTGAAAAACCCAAACCAGCCGACCAACAACGAGCCGACTACACGCAACCGATCACCAACGAACCGACGGTAGCCAGCCAACGTACAGAGTATCTTTGAGCCGACTGCAGCCAGCCGGTCTTCAACGAGCCAACATCAGCTAGCCGAGTATCATCGAGCCGATTGTAGCCGATCTCCAACGTACCGACAGCAGCAAGCAAAGTATCTTAGAGTCGACATCAGCTAGCCGAGTATCTTCGAGCCCACTATAGCCAGCCGGTCTCCAACGTGCCCACATCAGCTAGCCTAGTATCTTTGAGCCGACTGTAGCCAGCCGATCTGCAACGAGCCGATTGTAGCCATCCCATCTCCAACGAATCGACAGCAGCTAGCCAAGTATCTTTGAGCCGACATCAGCTAACCAAGTATCTTCGAGCCGCCTGTAGCTAGCCGACGAGCCGACATCAGCTAGCCGAGTATCTTCGAGCCGACTGTAGCCAGCCGAACACCTTCGAGCCGACCACAACAAATCCGAATACCAACCAACCGTTTAGTTACGAGCCGACTTCACTTAACCGAGTATGCCCGAGCCGACTGTTACCAGTCGGCTATTAACGATCCGACCTCCATACCCAGCTATCATTACCGATCAGAGGATTCCAACATAAAATCGTATCTGACATCCAAACAATTATTCATATTGTAAACACCAGAGTATTATAGTAAAGATTGAAATTGTAATCACTCGTGTTTTTATTTAAGGGAAACCCCCCCCCCCATTCTCGATATTATTTTTTCAAGATTTTCAATGGGCTGGTAAATCAATACCAATGCTTGTTAAGGTTTGTAACTATGCACATATATAATGGAAGATTTAAAAGAGAAGAAAAATAATTTACAAAAAAAAATTTGTTATTGTATTGTTGTTGTTTTTTGTAATTAAAGAAAAGTCCTTATTTTTGATGGCGGGCATGATAACTCCTAACTGGAACATCGGAATCCGAAAATTCCGACGGTGATAGAAAGAGTACATGTCTGGCTCTCGTATGAACTAGGATTATTGACTTCGCTCTAAAATTAACAAAATGGTGGACCTTTGAAAAAATATTTTTGGAAAATCGCCGATTTTTTACCAAAAACCAAGTTAAAAAAGTTCCTAGTTCATACGAGAGCTATACACTCCCAGAGAAACGTTGCAAAATTTGGAACGGATTGGATTATTAGTTTTTGAGTTATCGTGCCCGCCATTCGCAAAAAAATGTTTAGAGAAAAACGCGTTTAAAGTTTGAGAAGCCCTTCAGCCGTCACTTGATGCGGACACAATAAATCGGATATATCTTCAAGAGTTCTTGAGATTTTCATTTGAAATTTTGTAGAGACATTCTTTAATCAGTGTAGATTCGAATTATATCCACAAAAATTTTGACCCCGAGAATGGGGGGGGGGGGGTCCTCTTAAGGTTTGTGGGTCCTTAGGTTGACCGATGGCACCGACTGAGCTTACTTCAGCCTTAGTTAAAACCACTCGTTATAATCTTCGAACTTCGAACATGCCTGCAGGCAAAAGACGACTCTGTGCAAAATGTTGGCTATCTATCTCAATACGTTTAGACGCTAGAGTGATTACAACACACGGACAGACTGACATGCTTAGATCGTCTTATAATTTTACGCTGATCAAGAATTTATATACTTTATAGGGTTAAAAACAAAATTAATATACCCTATATACTATGGCGGAGGCTATTAAAAGGGAGTTATATGGGGACTACACCAAAAAAGGGGGGCGAATATTAATAATTTTTGGTAGGGAGAGGTATTTGAATACCTCGAAAATTATTTCTAAAAAAATCCACGTCTTTTTGAATACCTCGAAATTTATTTCTAAAAAAATCCACACCTTGTTTGGGTACCTCAAAACCTATATTTTGTTTTAATCGCCCAAATTACAATGGCAACACACATCTTCTTTCAAACCAGATTAATGGCACCCAAAAGAAAGAGCAAAAGAAGTTCCGATCCCATCTAACCAAAGTTCAAAACATTATGTCAGCTAGAGAATGTCGGTCTCACCACCACTCACTCACTCACCATCCATGCCATTCTGATTACATTATAACCCTACATAGCCGAATTCTATTGAGTCTGCGTGTGGCTTTCAAAGCGACAACATCAACTTGAGTTCCGCTCCCACTTTGGGAGATTTTTTCGATTTAAATTTTTTTCGTGCCGGATTATTTTTGTTTAAGAAATTTCGAATCTTGTCGCAGCCATGACTCGTCAACGTTGTTGTTCGACGTTGGGCTTCTTGGCGTTGGCCCTAATGCAAATATTTGCATGCTGTCGGGCTGGAGTAGGAGGGTAAGTTGCAATATTATTTAATGCGGCTTTAATCGAGGTGTTTATTATTTTTGAAAATTTTTTTAGAAACTAAGAAAAATTTAAACAAGTAAAAGAAAGTGACAATTGTTATGACCATTTTTGAAATGGCAAATTAACAAAAAACGGATTAAAAAATGAATTGAAATTTGGTTCTGGGCTACTACGAATCATAAAATTTGCATATAAATTGAAATGTTTATCTTCATTGGAATTAATTTCCAAACACGTGGGAAACACCAACAAAAAATAAATAAAATTAAATTTTTGAAAAATAATTTCTCTAGGATTCAGAAAGGCGTGATTTTTTTGAAACACTTTCTTTCGAGGCCTTGTAAGAGGTGCGTATTTTCTAAAAATATTTTTTTTTGATCTTATAAAGGCGTTTTTGTATACCCTTCATCACACTGTGGTACAGGGTATTAGGTCTTTGTGCATATGGTTGTAACAGGCAAAAGGAAACAAGATAGACACATGGTTCCTTTTGAGAATATGCATAGAATCACTTTTTTAATCGATTTACGCATGTCCGTCTGTCCGTCCGTCCGTCTGTTGATTTTGAATTGTAAACAATATAATATCGAAATTTGGCTTAACGTACTTAATTCGGTCTAGAATGATATGTGTTAAGTTTCTTGAAAATCGGTTCAGATTTGGATATAGCTCCCATATATATTTTCGTCCGGTTTAATGTAAATGGTGTACCAAAGTCACTATATATCTTTCGATTTGGTCGAAATTTGGCACAGAGTATTAAATTAGGTCTAAAATGATATGTGTGAAGTTTTTTGAAAATCGGTTCAGATTTAGATATAGCCCGAAATTTGGCATAGAGTATTGAATTAGGTCTAGAATGGTGTGTGTTAAGTATCCTGAAAATCGGTGCAGATTTAGATATAGCTCCCATATATAGTTTCGTACGATTTCATGTAAATGGTGCCCCAAAGTCCCTATATATCTTTCGATTTGCACGAAATTTCAGATAACGTAATGAATTGATCCTAGAATGATGTCTTCCAAGTTTCGAGAAAATCGGTCTATATTTAGATATAGCTCCCATATATATTTTCGTCCGATTTAATGTAAATGGTGAACCAAAGTCCCTATATATCTTTTGATTTGCACGAAATTTGGCATAACGTACTGAATTAAGCCTAGAGTGATGTCTGCCAAGTTTCGAGAAAATCGGTCCAGATTTAGATATAGCTCCCATATATAGTTTCGTCCGATTTCATGTAAATGGTGTACCAAAGTCCCTATATATCTTTCGATTTGCACGAAATTTGGCAAAGAGTACTGAATTAGGTCTCGACTGGTGTGTGTTAAATTTCCTGAAAAGTGATTCAGATTTAGATATAGCTCCCATATATATTTTCCTCCGATTTAAGGTAAATGGTGTACCAAGGTCCCTATATATCATTCGATTTGAACGAAATTTGGCATAGCGTGATGAATCAAGTCTAGAATGATGTGTGTTAAGTTTCGTGAAAATCGGTTTAGATTAAGATATAGCTCCCATATATATTTTCGTCCAATTTAATGTACTTGGTGCACCAAAGACCCTATAGCTTCCTCGATTTGCACGAAATTTTGCATAGCGTAATGAATTAAGTCTAGAATGATGTGTGTTAAGTTTCCTGAAAATCGGTGCAGATTTAGATATAGCTTCCATATATATTTTCGTCCGATTTAATGTGAATGGTGTACCAAAGTCCATATATATCGTTCGATTTGCACGAAATTTGACATAGTGTAATGAATTAAGTCCAGAATGATGTGTGTTTAGTTTCCTGAATATCGGTGCAGATTTTGATATTGCACATACTGAACATCGTACTGGAGTTCGTATAACCTAGAAGTTGGATATAAATGCTTCACGAAAGTGGGATCGGCACAAATTTTTGCACTACGTACTGAAGTTACTATAGCAAAACATTTGGCAAGTTTTGTTGAAATCGGCTTAGATTTCGATGTAGTTTATATATATATATATATATATTTGTTTTAAATTGAATTACATATTCTTTCCCTGGTCCTTCAAAAAATTCGACGTCTGTTAGGATTCATCTGTTGGATATAGCCAATGTGATGAAGGGTATCATATAGTCAGCCCCGCCCGACTTTACTACTTTCTGTACTGGTTTTAATTATCTTTGGTGGCCATATGGATTTTTATACCCTACACAACTATGTTGTCAGTGTATTATAGCTTTGTGCAGCCCCAAACGTTTGTAACGCCGCGAAATATTGGTCCTAGACCCACCTTTAAGTATACCGATATATATTTTAAATATATTTTCAAGGCGTAACAAGAGGTCTGTTTCTTAAATTCATTTTTTAAGGGCTTAGCCTCAGACTTGGATTTTTTTTTCAAATTAATTTTTGATGATTTTGTAAACAAGTCAAACCCGGCCAGGAAGTCACTCTGAAAATTAAAACTGCCCCCAACTCGCTTGTCGGACTCATGGCGGTGGATCAAAGTGTCCCGCTGTGGGAGAGGAACGATGCCATTAGTGTCAGTAGTCTAAGCCAGATTGTGGATTCCTATGACACCAGCACCCCTCTTCAGGGTAGCTCGTCTTATTATCCTGGTTCCAAATCCGGTTGTATTACCCTGACAAATGGTGATTATTTCTATAATTGGACCGCTAAAACAGATTCTGCAGATTTGGAAGATGACCAGCAAAATGTACCACCAACCTATAACCCTGGCGCTGAAGTTGTGGGAGAACTTGGAGTCTACTATATTCCCAGATATTTAGCTGAGACCTGGATATTTGATAATATTGAAAAGTAGGTGGTGGCGGGATGACATTTTGTCGGAGAAAATTTTTTTACAAGCTGATTTCTATGTTTTTTTTCTTTAGCACTGACAAGGAAGAATTTACCTGGTCCAAGAAAATCCCCGATACCATTGACTCATGGGTGTTGACCGGCTTTGCTATGAACAGTGAAAAGGGTTTGGCGGTGACTGGCGAAGAAACAAAGATTACCACCATCAAACCATTTTTCATTTCCATACGGCTGCCATATTCCGTTAAGAGAGGTGAGAATCGATAAATTTGTAAAAAATATTTTTGAATTTCTCAACCAAGTCATGAATTTTTTAAGTTTCATTTTTGGTGGTCTCACCCAAGGGATATTTTTCAAGGTTTTATAGGTTCTATACAAGGCGCGGATTTTTTGACAATAAATAAAAAATATATTTTTTTAATTTTTTTTCCAGGTGAGGTCATCAACACCCCCGCCCTGGTCTTCAATTATTTGGACAAAACTCTCGATGTTGAGGTCACCTTGGATAATAGCGACAATGAATTTGAGTTTACCGAAATCACCAACGAAGTAATTGGCGATCAATCACGTACGAAGATGGTTCGAGTTCCTGCTATGGATACCGCAGAAGTTTCCTTTATGATCCGCCCTAAAGTTTTGGGCAATGTCATGTTGAAGTACACCGCCATTTCTCCAATGGCCGGAGATGTCGTCCACAAATCGTTGAAGGTTGTACCCGAAGGCATTACCAAATATGGTAATCGAGCCTTCTTCGTCAATCTCAACAAGGAGGCAGAAATGAAATCGTCCTTTGAACTGGAATTGCTTGCGGAGATTATACCCGATTCGCAGCATGTTGAGGTCGGGGTTGTGGGTGATATTTTGGGTCCCGTCGTCAATAATCTGAATAATTTGGTACGCCTACCCAAAAAGGGCGGGGAACAGGCCATGTCCACTTTGCTGTCGAGTTATTTGGTTGTGAAATATTTGGAGGTAAGTTCGGTTCTACATCATTCTCTCAAGCTGTCTTTGGCTTAGCCACACTCTCTCCTCTCTCTCCCACAGAACAGCAAACGCCTGACCCCCAATATGGAAACGAAGTTACTTTACAACATGGAAACTGGCTACCAACACATGCTCAACTATCGCCATCCCGATGGCTCCTTTAGCTCCTTTGGACCCCACAGACTTAATGACCAGGTGAATAATGGTTCCACCTGGCTGACAGCCTATGTGACCAGATCCCTAATCCAATTGCAGCACTACGTCAAAGTTTATCCGAAATTCATTGAAAACTCCTTGGAATACCTGGTCCATCAACAGGCCAAAAATGGTTCATTTACCGATAAATCTCAAGACTTCTTCTTCTATGCAGATCAAGGCAATCACGTGTCCCTCACAAGTTCTGTCCTATTGGCCCTGCTGGAAAATAAGACCTATGCTGAGAAATATTCGCAAGAAATCACAAAGGCTTTGGAGTTCATTAACGAAAATTCGGAGAAATCTGAATCCCTTCATGCCCAGGCAATTGCAACCTATACCCTGGATAGGGCCCACCACACCATGGCTGGAGAAAAGTTGACAAAATTGAATTCATTGGCCGTAACTGATGGTGATCGTAAATGGTGGTCCAATGGACCACTAAAGTTTATTGTCGATAGCACTGATGTCGAAATTAGCTTATATGCCCTGCTAAACCTGCTCAATCAACCCTCACCCAATATGGATGAAATCCTGCCGATAATTAGATGGCTTATTGCCCAGCGTAATAGCTATGGTGGTTTTATCTCCACCCAGGACACTGTGTTGGGTCTACAGGCTCTTATAAAATTCGCAAAATTGGCTGACTATGAACCGGCAAAAATGATCGTGGACATAGCCTCCAAGGGTGCCGACAAAGAGAAACAGGAAACCCTCAAGCTCACCGAGGAAAATGATATTCTCTATCAAAATGTGGAGGTAAGTCCAAGGAGGAAGAACTTCAAACCCAGGACGTAATGAATTTTTTCCACTTTTTTCAGATGCCCGATACAACCAAATGCGTGGAGTTCTCAGCCAAGGGTAGTGGCGCAGCCATGGTCCAAATAGCCTATCAATGTGATATCCTGGAAAAGGAACAGACCAGTTTTGAGATTACCACAGAGAAACAAAAGCCCGGTCAAAAATCCCCCCTGCTAATGAATGTCTGTGTGGAATATAAGGGTGAGGGTGAAACTTCGAATATGGCCGTGTTGGAAATTAATAACCCTTCCGGATATGTGGTAGAAGACCACAGGCTGTACGCGATCAAGGAGGATGTGCAGAGAGTTAGTGTAAGTATTAAAAGAAATAAGAACAAATCAGAAAGGACGTTTGTGAAAAATATTTTGTACAGGTCTTCATAGAGGGGTTTGAAAAAAATATATTTTTCCGAGGTCTCCACAGTGACGTGGAAATTTGAAAAAAAAAATTCTGGAGGTCTTCACGGAGTTGTGGGTTTTTAAAAACGTATTATTCGAGGCATATTTTTGGAAGTCTCTACAGTGGCTGGGATTTGTATACCCTTCACCACACTGCGGTACAGGGTATTATGTCTTTCTGCATATGTTTGTAACAGGCAAAAGGAGTCGAGATAGACCCATGGTTCCTTTTGAGAATATACATAGAATCACTTTCTAAGTCGCATTTTTTATTTATGAAATTTGGCACAGCTCATTCATTTGGCCCAAAGACGAACCCTATTGAAATTGGAAAAATCGGTTCAGGTAAATGGTGCACCAAAGTCCACGAAATTTAGCATAACGTACTGAATTGAGCCCAGAGTGATGTCTGCCAAGTTTCGAGAATATCGGTCCAGATTTAGATATTGCTCCCATATATAGTTTCGTCCGATTTTAAGTAAATGGTACACCAAAGTCCCTATATATCTTTCGATTTGCACGAAATTTGTCATAACGTACTGAATTGAGCCTAGAGTTAAGTCTGCCAAGTTTCGAGAAAATCGATCCAGATTTAGATATAGCTCCCATATATAGTTTCGTCCGATTTCATGTAAATGGTGCACCAAAGTCCCTATATATCTTTCGATTTGTACGAAATTTTGCACGACGTACTGAATTGAGCCTAGAGTGATGTCTGCCAAGTTTTGAGAATATCGGTCCAGATTTAGATATAGCTCCCATATATAGTTTCGTCCGATTTAAGGTAAATGGTACACCAAAGTCCCTATATATCCTTCGATTTGCACGAAATTTGGCATAACCTATTTAATTGAGCCTAGAGTGATGTCTGCCAAGTTTCGAGAATATCGGTCCAGATTTAGATATATCTCCCTTATATTATAGATTGATTTTAAGTAATTGACGCACAAAGGATCCAATATATGGCTGATAGGAACAAAACGTACTGAAATTAGTATAACCTATCCTGCGACAAGTTTCGTTGAAATCGGTTCATATTTGGATATAACTTCCAGATATATTTTCGCCCAATTTTAAGTAAATTGGACATCAAAATCTTCATGTTAGTCAGATTGACATCAAATTTTGCACAACGTACAAAAGTGAGCATAGAATTACGTAGTTGCATTTTCTAGAAGTACAGACATAGCCCAACGGATGACCTATTGATATTTGTTGGAAGTCGATTTATCTAAGTCGATTCACATTTAGATAAATATCACATTCTTTATTTCATCCAATTTCATGTTAATAGTCCTGTTTAATATACCCATAGTGGTGAAGGGTATCAAGTCAGCCCCGTCCGACTTTACTACATTCCTTAATGGTTTTAAATTATATTTTGGAAGTCGGGGCCTAACACTTGGCGTGGATTATATAAAATTATTTTTCGAGGCATATTTATAGGCTTAAGTAAAATAAATTTATAAGCGGGAATTTTTTTAAAAATATTTTTAAGCATATTTATAAGAGCGGATTTTTGAAAAAAAAATGTTGAGGTATATTTATAGGCTTGAACTTACAAAAAAATGTGGCATATAACAAAGAGTGGCTTATTTTAAAATATTTAGGCCTTCAGATAGGCTCGCATATTTTAAAGCCTACAACTAGGCATAAATTATTTAAAATTATTTTTCGAGGCATATTTATAGGCGTGTAATTTTTAAAATATACTTTTTCAAGATATGTATTTCCAATTAATGATTTTTTATTTTCTGCCAATTATTTTCTCCCAATTGCCAGAGCGTTGAATTGAAAAATTTCAACTCGCTGCTGGTGATCTACTTCGATCATTTGTATAAGGATGAAAAGACCTGCATTCTGTATGAATATTTAAAGGTCCAAAATAATAATTTAAAAAGTCCTAGCCTATTGATAGGCCTCCAAAAATATCCTTAAAATTGCATGACAATGTTGCCTCGAAGAAACATACTCATGTCCTTCTGCAATCTATGCTAAATGTAATTTCATTCAGGCAGATTAAGAGTCGTCTGTTTACCATGGGACAAATTTATGGAAAACGATTTATAGGAAAATTTATACACGCTATTCGGTACGCCGCACTTTTAAAAATTTAATCACAATCAGGCACCCATTCTAGACTCAAGTCATTACCCTATGCCAAATTTCGTGCAAATCGAAGGATACAAAGAGCTTTGGTGCACCATTTAACTAAAATCGGTCGAATATACATGGGAGCTATATCGAAATCTGAACCGATTTTCCCGAAACTCACCACTCAACATTCTATACTAAATTCAGTATGCTGTATCAAATTTCGTGCAAATCGAAGGATAGAAAGAGCTATGATGCACCATTTATCTAAAATCGGACCAAAATATATATGGGAGCTATATCGAAATCTGAACTGATTTCCACGAAACTTAGCACACATCATTCTAGGCTTAATTCACTACACTGTGTCAAATTTCGTGCATATCGAAGGATATATAGAGACTTTGGTACACTGTTTACCTAAAATCGGATGAAAATATATATGGGAGCTATATCGAAATCTGAACCGATTTTCCCGAAACTTGTCACTAATCATTCTATACTCTATTCCGTACGTTATACAAAATTTCGTGCAAATCGAATGTTACAAAGAGCTTTGGTGCACCATTTATCGAAAATCGGTCGAATGTATATATGGGAGCTATATCTAAATCTGAACCGATTTCCACGAAACTTAGCACACATCATTCTAGGCTTAATTCACTACACTTTGTCAAATTTCGTGCATATCGAGGAATGTTTAGGGTATTTGGTGCACCATTTACCATAAATCGGATGAAATTATATATGGGAGCTATATCAAAATCTGAACCGATTTTCCCGAAACTCACCACTCAACATTCTATACTAAATTCAGTATGCTGTGCCAAATTTCGTGCAAATCGAAGGATACAAAGAGCTTTGATGCACCATTTATCTAAAATCGGACGATTATATATATGGGAGCTATATGTTAATCTGTACCGATTTCCACGAAACTTAGCACACATCATTCTAGACTTAATTCAGTATGCTGTACCAAATTTCGTGCAAATCGAAGGATATATAGAGACTTTGGTGCACTGTTTACCTAAAATCGGATGAAAATATATATGGGAGCTATATCGAAATCTGAACCGATTTTCCCGAAACTTGTCACTAATCATTCTATACTCATTTCCGTACGTTATACAAAATTTCGTGCAAATCGAATGTTACAAAGAGCTTTGGTGCACCATTTATCGAAAATCGGTCGAATGTATATATGGGAGCTATATCTAAATCTGAACCGATTTTCACGAAACTTAGCACACATCATTCTAGGCTTAATTCAGTACGCTGTGCCAATTTTCGTGTAAATCGAAGAATATGTAGGGTCATTGGTGCACCATTTACCATAAATCGGATAAAATTATATATGGGAGCTATATCTAAATCTGAACCGATTTTCCCGAAACTCACCACTCAACATTCTATACTAAATTCAGTATGCTGTACCAAATTTCGTGCAAATCGAAAGATACAAAGAGCTTTGGTGCACCATTCATCTAAAATCGGTCGAATGTACATATGGGAGCTATATCTAAATCTGAACCGATTTTCACGAAACTTAGCACACATCATTCTAGACTTAATTCATTACGCTGTGCCAAATTTCGTGCAAATCGAAAGCTATATAGGGACTTTGGTGCACCATTTACCATAAATCGGACGAAATTATATAAGGGAGCTATATCTAAATCTAAACCGATTATCACGAAACTTAGCACACATCATTCTAGACCGAATTAAGTACACTATGCCAAATTTCGTGCAAATCGAAAGATATATAGGGACTTTGGTGCGCCATTTACCATAAATCGGACGAAATTATATATGGGACCTATATCTAAATCTAAACCGATTTTTCCCAATTTCAATAGGTTTTGTCTTTGGGCCAAATAAATGAGCTGTGCTAAATTTCATCCAAATCGAACGATAAATGCGACCTGTACTTTGTTTGAAATTTAACATCAACAGACTGACGGGCAGACGAACGGACGGACGGACATGCAAAAAATCGACTCAGAAAGTGATTCTATGCAAATTTTCAAAAGGAATCATGTGTCTATCTCGTTTCCTTTTGCCTGTTACAAACATATGCACAAAGACATAATACCCAGGACCATAGTGTGGTGAAGGGTATAAAAACCCACGCCTATTTGAATACATCGAAAAATATTTTTACAAATTCCACGCTAATCTGAATACCTCGTAAAATATTTTTAAAAATTCACGCCTGCTGTGGGTACCTCAAAACCTATATTTTGTTTTAATACCCATAAATTAAAATGGCAACACTCATCTTCTTTCGAACCGGCTTAATGGCAACCAAGAAAGAGAGAGAGCATAAGAAGTTCCGATCCCATCTAACCAAAGTTCAAAACATTATGTCAGCTAGAGAATGCCGGTCACACCGCCACTCACTCATCATCCATGCCATTCCGATTACATTATAACCCTACACAGCCGATTTCTATTGAGTCGGTGTGTGGCTTTCAAAGCGACAAGATCAACTTGAGTTGCGCTCCTTGGGAGATTTTTTCGATTTAAGTTGTTTTTTCGTGCCGGATTTTTTTTTTTTTTTTTTTTGTTAAGAAATTACGAATTTTGTCGCAGCCATGACTCGTCAACGTTGTTGTTCGACGTTGGGCCTCTTGGCGTTGGCCCTAATGCAAATATTTGCATGCTGTCGGGCTGGAGTAGGAGGGTAAGTTACAATATTATTTAATGTGGCTGTAATCAGGGTGGAAGTGTTTAATTTTTTTTTTTTTTTTGACTTCTAATCGGACAACAGGGTGTAGATATCACGAAGTATTGCCGCAGAATGTTACAGTTCCGTGGTAGATGTGTAAAGTATCTTATGATCGGCCCCCTCCGATTATACTGCTCCGCTTTCTTTTGTGTTCTACTTTCAATTTTATTTATTATTATTATTTTTTTTTGTATATTCGTTAACATATTTATTATGATATTAACATTGTCCCGCATACCACGTGTGTCTTTTTTATTATTATTAAACGTATATGCATAAATCAATTTTATAGAGCCCCAAATGACCATGAAGCGTGAATTTGTTTTAAATAATTTTTTATAGATGACCAAAAAATTAATTTAAAACAAGTGAAAAGGCGTTAACTTCGGGCGGCGCGAACCTTGGATATTCTCCACCATAGATATACTGACAGGTACTAGAAATGAAAATATAGGAAACATACCAAAAAGTGGACCTATACCGACATTTCTAAAAAAGGATTTTGTAAACCATAATACTAATTTCAGAAAGTTTTCATGGAGAATTATACCCTCAGCCATATGGCTAATGAGGGTGTATACACTTTAACCCGGTGAAAATGTGCCTCATAGAAATATTGGTTTTAGACCCCATGTTTCTTTGAACCAAATCCGTTTCAGAAAATTAAGATCTCATCCGAACTTTGACCATCTTATTACTTCTTCCAAACTTTGTTCAAGTTCGAAGTTGGGGAATATCGATTCATTCCTTCTGGAACCTCGACACAGGGGCTAGGTCTAAATGCGGGCTAAAGTTCATTATCGAACCTTACTTTCTACTTTTTTATCTCGATATCCTCCGCAGGTGAAATGTTTACATCCGAGTATTAGAAGCAAACTCAAAACGCGGAACAAAACAGATAACTATTTTAATATAAACCAGTAAGCAAAGTAGTAAAGTCGGAGGGGGCCGACTATATGATACCCTTCACCACTATGGGAATATTAAACAGGACTACTAACATGAAATTGGATGAAATAAAATATGTGATATTTATCTAAATGTGAATCTACCTAGATCTATCCATAAACATGTCATTCGTTTGTTACAATGGGACAAAAGCATGTAAATCGACTTCAAACAAATATAAATAGGACATCCGTTGGACTATGTCGGTACTTCTAGAATACGCAACTACGTAATTCTATGCTCAATTTTGTACGTTGTGCAAAATTTGATGTCAATCTGACTAACATGAGGAGTTTGATGCTTAACTTATTTAAAATCGGGCGAAAATATATATGGAAGCTATATCTAAAACTTGACCGATTTTCACGAAACTTGACCGACATCCCTCTAGGCTCAATTCAGTGCGTTATGCCAAATTTCGTGCAAATCGAAAGATATATAGGGACTTTGGTGCACCATTTACATGAAATAGGACGAAACTACATATGGGAGCTATATCTAAATCTGGACCGATTTTCACGAAACTTGGCACACAACACTTTAGGCCCAATTGAGTACGTTATGCCAAATTTTGTGCAAATCGAAGGATATATAGCGACTTTGGTCCACCATTTACATGAAATCGGACGAAACTATATATGGGAGCCATATAGAAATCGGAACCGATTTTTTCGAAACTTGGCAGACATCACTCAAGGCTCAATTCAGTACGTTATGCCAAATTTCGTGCAAATCGAAGGCTATATAGGGACTTTGGTTCACCATTTACATTAAATAGGACGAAAATATATATAGGAGCTATATCTAAATCTGGACCGATTTTCTGGAAACTTAACACACATCATTCTAGACCTAATTCATTACGCTGTGCCAAATTTCGTGCAAATCGAAAGATATATAGGGACTTTAGAGACCCATTTACCTTAAATCGGACGAAACTATATATGGAAGCTATATCTAAATTTGGACCGATTTTCACGAAACTTGGCAGACATCACTCAAAGCTCAATTCAGTACGTTATGCCAAATTTCGTGCAAATCGAAGGATATATAGGGACTTTGGTGCACCATTTGTATGAAATCGGACGAAACTATGTATGGGAGCTATATCTAAATCTGGACCGATTTTCGCGAAACTTGGCAGACATCATTCTAGGCTCAATTCAGTACGTTATGTAAAATTTCGTGCAAATCGAAGGATATATAGGGACTTTGGTTGACCATTTACATAGAATCGGACGAAAATATATATGGGAGCTATATCTAAATGTGCACCGATTTTTCCAAATTTCAATAGGGTTCATTCTTGGGCCAAATAAGTGACCTATGCCAAATTGCATCGAAATCGGATCATAAATGCGACCTGTACTGTGTTCACAAAAATACATGGACGGACGGACAGACGTACATGCATATATCGACTCAGAAAGTGATTCTATGCATATTCTCAAAAGGAACCATATGTCTATCTCGTTCCCCTTAGCTATTTGAGCTATTTAGGAAGTTTTAGAAATTCCTACTAAAGTGAACTAAATTTTGTACTATTTAAATTTTGGGTGAAACGATGCATGAATTTTTGGAAATTTTTACTAAAGGGTACCAAAATAAGGGGTTTGGGTGAACCGATTGAGCAGGAATTTTGAAATTTGACGTTCCGATCACTTTGGGGGGTGTAGAATTGGACTTTGTGGAAAGTTTTGGAAATTCGTACTAATGTGTACTAAATTTGGTACTAATTAAATTTTGGGTGAACCAAATTTGGAGTTAGAATCTTTGTCGATCGATGTAAGATTGTAGTATGTAGAAAGTTTTGGAAATTCATACCATTTTGTACACATTAGTACAAAGTGGTACCAAATTTGAATTTGGGTGAACCGATAGAGCTGAAATCATGAAATTTGCTAACATTTGGTACAATTTTGGAAATGTCCACTAATGTGTACTAAATGACACAAAATTTGGTACAATTTGGATTAAAAGTTAACCGATAGAGCTGGAATCCTGAAATTGAGTAATAAGATTTCCATGCCCGTTGGTCTTGTGCGCATCTCCACCAATTTAAAAGGCCACGTTCCAAGATGTTGTTTTCTACTTGGTGCTTTCATCTACTTCGTGGCCTTCCTCTTCTACGGGAAGCATTAGTAGGCTCGCTTTTATATGCTTTTTGAGCTGGAGCATTCTCATTCATTCGCACAACATGGCCTAGCCACCGTAGTACGACTGACTTTGTCGATGCCCGCGTATAAATTGTAAAGCTCGTGGTTCATTCGACGCCGATATTCACCGTCGAAGCAGATCGGCCCGTAGATCTTTCGGAGAATTTTTCTCTCAAACATCCCAAGAGCTGCCTCATCTGCTTGCGCAAGTACTCATGCTTTAGATCCATATAACAGCGTTTGTAAAGTGTGAGTTTAGTCTGGCAGGAGGTGGCCTTGTTTTTAACCGGCTTACTTAGATCATAGTAGCATCTGTTGGCTATGACAATCCTTCTCCGAATTTCAAATCTGCTGTCAATAGTTTTATTTATGGCGGTTCCAAGGTATATAAAATCTTTAACTACCTCGAAGCTGTAGTTCTCTAGTTTCACAGTTGGTGCAAGTCTACTGGACCAATTGCGCGTTGATACCATCAGCTTGGTCTTCTCGCGTTTACTGCCAGACCCACATTGGCAGACTCCATCTCGATTTCTTCAAATGTGGCTGTTATCGCTCACAATGTTCGACCCATTATATCGATGTCATCGGCGTAGTCGAGTAACATGTGTTGTTTGGAGCCATTTCTGTTCACATTTGCGTCTCATAAGACCATTTCCAGTAGGATGTTAAAAGGATCACACAACGAACTGTCACCTTGTCTGAATCCTCGTTCGGTATTGAAGGACTTCCCGACTTTAACTGCTGATATAAACGAGTTGCGTTATAAGTGACTGATTGATCATCAACGCTAGAAACTTGAAATTTGGCATGTGGGGCGGGTTTTGTGCGCAGGCTTGTGATAAGGTGGGGCGGGTGGGGTACTAAAAGTTACTAAAAACTGTATTGATTTTTCTTCCAGCAAATATACCGTCATCGCTCCCGGTACCATACACTCCAATGACAAATACACGGCAGCTGTGGCCGTACATCACGTGGACTCTGCATGCCAAATACAGGTGGGCATTACTGGTCCCTCATTTAAGGAAAGTAAAATTGTTGAGGTCACAGGTTCGGAAATAAAAGAAGTTGAGTTCGCAGTGCCCACCTTGGCTAAGGGTAAATACAATCTAACAGCCGAGGGTATTAATTGTCTGGAGAATTTTAAAAATTCCACTCGATTAAATTATGCCAAATTTAACACCTACGTTTGGATCCAAACCGACAAGGGTCTGTATAAACCTGGAGATACCATCAATTATCGGGTATTGTTTTTGGATAAGGCCTTGAAACCAGCTGTGCCGGAGAAGAACACCGTCGTCTGGTTGGAGGATGGTAAACAAAATCGCATTAAAGAATTGAAAATTTCCAAAGTGGTCAAGGGGGTGCATACGGGCCAATTTAAAATTTCCGAATTTCCGGTGATGGGTAAATGGCGTGTGGTGGTGTCTAGCAAGGGCCAAGATGACCAATCCGTGTACTTTGAGGTGCAGAAATATGTCCTGCCGAAATATGTGGTGAAGGCTGAGGCTCCGGAGTCGGTGTCGGTTAAGGATGGAGATATGCAGGTTATTGTTCGGGCTAAGTAAGCATTATTTTGGTGATGGAGAGATGGACACTCGAGAATACTAATTGATTTTTTTTCAGCTACACCTATGGCAAGCCTTTGAATGGCAAAGTCACGGTCACCGTATGGGTGTACGTCCCCCGTTTCTATTATGAAGAAGAAATAATTCCAAGCATTAGCCGCACCGGATATATGATCCAAGGCAAGGCTAAAATTGATCTGAATATCAAGGAGCTGGAGCCCTACGTGCAGAGCACATTTTCATCTCCCACCTCTGGTTTTATTGATGCCACCGTCGAAGAAGAAATCACGGGGGTGAATGTCAACACCACCACCCGTACCGAAATCTACCCATACCGATATGCCATGCGTTGTGTCGATGAGGAGGAATGCAGATCCTTTGAGCCGGATAAGGAAAAGGAAGTCATGATTCAGTTGAACTACGTGGACGGTTCGCATTTGAAGGACACGAAGACCCCAGTGGAATTGGTATACACCGAGATTTTAGACTATTGGAATATTGGCGACGAAGATGAGGATCAGGAAGATGAGGATGAGGAAGATGAGGATCAGGAAGATGAGGATCAGGAAGATGAGGATCAGGAAGATGTGGCAACGACCCAAATCCCACCGATTTCGGGAAATCTCAGCTACAGTTTCAAAGGTTTTATGAATGAAACGGGTTTTGCGACATTCAAGGTGAAGCTAAGCGATCTGAAGCAATATAAGGACTACGCCCATTACTTTGACATGGAGGTCATATATCGGGATGAAAAACATTTTGTCAGTAGAGCCTCTCAATATCGGTATGAAAATGGTATTGTCAATAGTGCCTATCAATATCTTAATAAGGAGCTGAACGACGAATGGTTTATAATTGAGGATAAATCTGACAATAACGAGTAGGTTTTGAAGACCCTTAAAATATATCCAAAATAACACACATTTTTCCTCACTTCTAGTGCCAAATTATTCCAGGCCGAACATTTCACAGTGAAGTCCAGCAAACCCCTGCCCTATTTGGATTATAATGTTATTGCTCGGGGTAATATTGTCAAGACGGGACATATCGATTTACCTCAGAAGCCCATGGTGCACAATATCACCATCATTCCGGAATTGGTGTATTCTCCTAGCTTCGCGATTTATATTTATTATATTGATGAGCAGGGTGAATACCATTATGCGGAGCGTGCCTGCTTCATTGATTATGAATTGGAAAATAAGGTAAGGGGTCCAGCAGATTTTTTAAAAAATATATTTTCAAGGCGTGGAATTTTTTTTTCAATACTTTTTCAAGTCGTAACAAGAGGTCCACGCCTATGTTGAGGTCTTCAAAAAATATTTTTAAGAGGACTAAATAAAGGAGTGGTTGTTTTAAATTGACTTTTGAGGGCTTAGCCTCAGACGTGGATTTTTTAAAAATAATTTTTAATAAAAACTAATTTTTGGGGGCCTAAGATGAGGCGCACATATTTTAAAATTTATTTTTGAGAGCCTAGCCTTAAGTTCGGATTTTTTATATTATTTTTTTTTATTTGCTGTTTTTTGTTTCTTTCTTTCCAGATCAGCATCACTGCTGCTGACCAGGTCAAACCCGGCCAGGAAGTCACTTTGAAAATTAAAACTGCCCCCAACTCGTTTGTGGGCCTCATGGCGGTGGATCAAAGTGTCCTGCTATTGAGATCAAACAATGATATTCGTGACAATGAATTAAGCTGGACTGTGAATTCCTATTACACCAGCACCCCTCTTCAGGGTGGCAAGTTTTATCATCCTGGTGACATATCAGGTTGTGTTACCCTGACAAATGGTGATTATTTCTATGATTGGACCGCCGAAAGAAATTCTACAGCACACAATGTCCAGCAAAATGCACCACCACCAACCCATAACCCTGGCGCTGAAGCTGGACTCATACAGGTTCGCAAAGATTTTGCAGAGACCTGGATATTTGACAATATTGAAAAGTTAGTGGTGGCGGGATGATATTTTGTTGGAGAAGATTTTTTAAAACTGATTTTTTCTTTAGCACTGACAAGGAAGAATTTACCTGGTCCAAGAAAATCCCCGATACCATTACCTCATGGGTGTTGACCGGCTTCGCTATGAACAGTGAAAAGGGTTTGGCGGTGACTGGTGAAGAAACAAAGATTATCACCTTCCAGCCATTTTTCATTTCCATACGGCTGCCATATTCGGTTAAGAGAGGTGATAAATGATGAAATTTTAAACCCTATTTTAGGATGCCTCAACCAAGTCATGAACTTTTTAAAATTAAATTTTCAAGGTTCTATACCAGGCGTAGATTATTTGAAAATAAAAAACCATTTTTTTCATTTTTTCCAGGTGAGATCATCAACATCCCCACCCTGGTCTTCAATTATTTGGGCAAAACCCTCGATGTTGAGGTCACCTTGGATAATAGCGACAATGAATTTGAGTTTACCGAAATCACCAACGAAATAATTGGCGACCAATCACGTACGAAGATGGTTCGAGTACCTGCAATGGGTGCCGCCGGAGTTGCCTTTATGATCCGCCCAAAAGTTTTGGGTAATATCATGTTGAAGTACACCGCCATTTCTCCAGTGGCCGGTGATGCCGTCCACAAATCGATGAAGGTTGTACCCGAAGGCGTTACCAAATATGGTAATCGGGCCTTCTTCGTCAATCTCAACAAGGGAGCGGAAATGAAATCGTCCTTCGAATTGGAATTACCTGCGGATATTATACCCGATTCGCTACATGTTGAGGTCGGGGTTGTGGGTGATATTTTGGGTCCTGTCGCCAATAATCTCGATAATTTGTTACGCCTACCCAAGAAGGGCGGGGAACAGACCATGTCCACTTTGCTGCCGAGTTATTTGTTTATGAAATATTTGGATGTAAGTTCGGTCCTGTCCATCTGAGGTTCTCTTTTTATAACCATTCTCATTTTCCCTCCTCCCTAGAACACCAAACGCCTGACCAGCTTTATGGAAATGAAGTTACGTTACCTCATGGATACTGGCTACCAACAGATGCTCAACTATCTACATCCGGATGGCTCCTTTAGCTCGTTTGGACCCGATAAAGAGGATTATGGTTCTACCTGGCTGACAGCCTATGTGGCCAGGTCCCTAATACAATTGCAGGACTACATCAAGGTTGATCCGAAAATCATTGAAGAATCCTTGGAATACCTGGTCGACCAACAGGACGAAAATGGCGAATTTACCGAAGAATCTGAAGACTTCTTCTATGTGGCTCAAGCCAATCACGTGTCCCTCACAAGTTCGGTCCTCTTGGCCCTATTGGAAAATACGACGTATGCTGAGAAATATTCTCAAGAAATCACAAAGGGTTTGGAGTTCATTAACGAGAATTCGACGAAATCGGAATCCCTTCATGCCCTTGCAATTGCCACCTATACCTTGGATAGGGCCAACCACGCCATGGCTCGGGAAAAGTTGACAAAATTGAATTCTTTGGCCGTAACTGATGGCGATCATAAATGGTGGTCCAATGGACCACTAAAGTTTTTTGTCAATAGCATTGATGTGGAAATTAGCTCCTATGCCCTGCTAACCCTGCTCAATCAACCCTCACCCAATATGGATGAAATTCTGCCGATAATTAGATGGCTTATTGCCCAGCGTAATGGCTATGGTGGTTTTATCTCCACCCAGGACACTGTGTTGGGTCTACAGGCTCTCATAAAATTCGCCAAATTAGCTGACTATAAACCGGCAGAAATGGTCGTGGACATAGCCTCCAAGGGTGCCGACAAAGAGAAACAGGAAACCTTCAAACTCACAAAGAAAAATGGTATTCTCTATCAAAATGTGGAGGTAAATCCAAGGAGGAGGAGGAGGAGGAACTTCGAATCCAGGACGTAATGAAATTTTTCCTCTTGTTTTCAGATGCCCGATAAAACCAAATCCGTGCAGTTCTCAGCCAAGGGTAGTGGCGCGGCCATGGTCCAAATTGCCTATCAATATAATATCCTGGAAAAGGAACAGCCCAGTTTTGAGATTACCACCGAAAAACAAAAGACTGACCAAAAATCCGCTCTCCTAATGAATGTCTGTGTGGTATATAAGGGTGAGGGTGAAGCTTCGAATATGGCGGTGTTGGAAATTAATACCCCCTCGGGATATGTTGTAGAAGATCAAAGTCTGCCTATTATCGAGGAGGTTGAGAATGTTAGTGTAAGTATTTTGAAAGAAACGCAAATATTACGTACCGATCAGGAGGAACATGTTTTAAACAAATATTTCGTAGAGGTCGATGCATATTTCTAGGCGTGGATTTTTTAAATTATTTTTTAAAATTATATTTTTGTAAGATATATATATTTATATATACGATTAATAATTTTTATTTTCTCCCAATTGTCAGTACGTTGAATTGAAAAATTTCAAGTCGTTGCTGGTGATCTACTTCGACCATTTGTATAAGGATGAAAAGACCTGCATTATGTACGAGGCCAATCGTGACCATGCTGTTGCCATGCAAAAACCTGCTGTCATTCGGGTCTACGATTATTACGATTTGAATAAGAAGGCAACCGAGTTTTATGAAATTGAATCGAAACTCTGTGATATTTGTGATGGCGAAGAGGAGTGCAGTAAATGCAAATAAAGACAGCAAATAGAGATCCTTCAAAAGGAAGCTTTAAGAGATTATCGGTAAATGGAATCCTGCGATGATGTTGGAGTTGTTTATGGGATGTGAGTCCTTTATATAATTTTTTATACGATTTACCTAAATAATTGTATAATAAAAATTAAAAAAAATAAAAAATATAATTTGTTTTTCTTGAAAAAATATTTAAAGGCCCAAAAAATATTTAAAAAAGTTATCGCCTTAATTTTTTGGAACCATGTTTATAGGCTTGAATTAAATAGGGCATATTTATAGGCGTGACTTTTTTAAATTCTTTTCGAGCATTTTAATAGCTGTAGATTTTTAAGGCCTATCATTAGCCGGACATTTTTAAAATTATGTTCGGAGGCCTATCTAGAGCCGTGATTGTTATTGAATTATTTTTGGAGGCCTTAATAAAAATCACGGCTAATGATAGGCCTACAAAAATAATTAAAACCCAGTGAGCGGAACAGTATATTCGGACGGGGCGACCATATGATACCCTACACAACTTCCACGAAAATTTAACTTTCTGTGGTTCTATATTCTGAGCCTGGCCGACTAGATGTCAACAAATATTTGTAATATTCTGTAGACGAGGGTTGTACTTGTCCAGATTCTCTATACATTGGGTTATGTTGTGATGTTGGGCTTTCAATTGTGTGGCCTATAGATGGACTCGAAAAAGCAGAAAAAATAAGTTTTAGGGCCACTCCATCCCAAAATTATTATCTGATCATCACCGAAAATTATAATCGTTGTCCTTGACCATACCTGGAACTTCATAGAAATTTTGAAAGCGATCAGCTCTATATTTCCGCCCTCTAGTGTGGTAATGGATTACTAAATAATATCTCAGTACATAAGCAGCCGTAAATATTTAAGTGTAACTCCCACATCCCACTCCCACAACGGTATTAATTTAAAGGCCAACCACTCCTCTTGGATATACTATCAATTTTTCGGACCTATGCCCTTTAGGAGTAAATATATACGCCAAAGAATACAAATTTTGTAATTTTTTACACAAAAGTCAGGGTCCATTTGACCCACTAAATATTGACCGATCTTTATCAAAATAGGCATGCTTATTTTTTCGTCCGATTTCCTTATTCATGTAAAATTAGCGATATTCGGGCCATAATTGGGGCCTTTGGAGCGACCAGAAAAACGGACAAAAATTAAGTATTTGGTCCACTTCATCCCCTAAATATTAATCGATCTTTATCAAAAACAATAGGGGTCTTCATTGGCCAGAACCCATCCTACATGCAAAATTTTGTGAAGATTGGTCCATAACTGTGGCCTGTATCGTGTTTACAAATTATAATGGACAGACGCACAGACGGATGGACACACATCTCTAGATCGACCCAGCTGGTCGAGATATGACAATCGGTATACTTAAAGGTGGGTCTAGGACCAATATTTCGCGGCGTTACAAACTCTTGGGGCTGCACAAAGCTATAATACCCTGACAACATAGTTGTGTAGGGTATAAAAATCCTCAGCTATTAAAATGCCCGAAAAGAATTTAAACAAATGAAAAAGCCTTGGATACCCTCCACCATAGAGGTGTTTTTCCCATGTGAAACATGTGTATAAAATCCTGAAAATACTCCAATTTAGAGGGCAAATTTATAAGAGGGATATCAAAAGCGGGACCAATATTGACAACATTGTGTAGGAATTTCCGAATACTTGGTGTTTTCATTATATAATAGGTTATGCCTAATTAAGGGCCGATATAGCTCAAGTTCCAAGCTAATAATTTAGTTTTGAATTCCAATACCGTGCATCACGCTAAATATTAAATATGTAGGATGTTTTATATAGGACCTGGGCCTATATGCGGGTCTATATAGTTCATTCTCAAACCTCACGTTCTACTTTTTATGTCGATAACCTCCAATAGACAAATGATTACAACATATGGCAAAATCGACTAAATCGTTTTAGAATTTCATACTATGCAGGGTATGAACCTCAAAAGAACCCCAAAATACCGAAAATTTGGGGGTAACCTTATATGGGAACTATGCCTATACGTGGAAGATATAGCCGATTTATTGCGTCAGCATCAAGGGACGGCAAGAATGATTCTCAAGCTTTAAACGCATTTTTCTCGAAGCGAATGGCGGGCACGATAACTCAAAAACTAATAATCCAATCGGTCCCAAATTTTGACACGTTTCTCTGTGTATAGCTCTCGTATGAACTAGGATAAAGCCAATCGGTGAAGAGCTTCCTTACTTTTTAACCTAGTTTGTGGTCAAAAATAGGCGATTTTCCAAAAAAAAAAAAAAAAAAAATCAAAGTTCCGCCATTTTGTTAATTGTTGTGCGAAGTCAATAATCCTAGTTCATACGAGAGCCAGACATGTACTCTTTCTAACACCGTTGGAATTTTCGGATTCCGATGTTCCATGCCCGCCATCAAAAATAAGGAATTTTCTTTGATCACAAAAACAACTACAAACATTTTTTGTAAATTACTTTTCTTCCTTTTTAAATCTTCGAAAAAATATATGTGCAAAGTTACAAATCTTTACAAGCATTGGTATTCATTTACCAGCCCATTTAAAATCGTAAAAATATAAAATCGTGAAGGGGGGGGGGGGGGGGTTCCCTTAAGTGATCCTTTGTATGGGAGTTATGTAGAAATTATGAACCTAAATCGGAAACTTTCTGGAAAGCAGTTTTTTTTCACCGTGAATCCGGAATGCCAAATTATAGCCACTTCAGAGTACCGAAAATAGCTTGCGTTCCACTTTATAATGGGGTTATATCAAAAGATGGACCTACACTTCAGAGTACCGAAAATGGGTCGCGTTCCACATTATAATGGGGTTATGTCAAAAGATGGACCTACATCGAAAAATTTCGGCAAACATATTTTTAAATTACAGACAAAACGGCGGGCAAAGGTTCTAAACCTTAAAAGTGGACAAGAAGGATGAAACATTTTTATGGGGGATATGTCCAAACATATACCTATGTAGAAAATTGTCCGCAAACATATATCCTACCTTACAACATCCCAGAGAATGTGACTAAAATGTGACAAAGTAAAGAAGATAGGGCAGTACTTTAATATGAGCACTTTTTTAAACAAAATCTAGCATTTTTTATCAGCAAAGTTTTGGCAACACTGCCGCCCATCATCGAACTTGACCTGCCTGCAGACAAAAGACGAATGCAAAATTTTGGCGATCTATCTATCAATTCGTTTAGACGCTGGAGTGATTACAACAGACAGACGGGCATGGCTATATCGTCATAGAATTTTACGCTGATCAAGAATATATATATACTTTATAGGGTCGGAAATGATTATTTCGATGAGTTACAAACGGAAAAACAAAATTAATATACCCTCCATACTATGGTGGAGGGTATAAAAAGCCACGCCTATAAATATGCCCTATTTAATTCATTCAAGCCTATAAATATGTTTCAAAATATTTTATATATGATTTTCAAAAATCCACGCCTATAAATATGCTTTTCAAAAATCCACGCCTATAAATATGCTTTTCAAAAATCCACGCCTATGATTTGCAAAAAAAACGCCTTCAGATGTGGCCCAAAAATAATTTTTATAAAAAATTTAAAATTCACGCCTGGTTTGGGTACCTCAAAAAGAAAAAAAACGCATTCTCTTTCAAACCGGCTTAATGGCACCCAAGAGAGAGATGGAAAGAAGTTCCGATCCCATCTAACCAAAGTTCAAAACTAGAGTCAGCTATAGAATGCCCGTCTCACCGCCATTCAACCACTCACTTATCATCCATGCCATTCTGAATACATTATAACCCTACACAGCAGAATTCTATTGAGTCTGCGTGTGGCTTTCAAAGCGACAACATCAACTTGAGTTCCGCTCCCACCTTGGGAGATTTTTTCGATTTAAATTTTTTGTTTTGTGCCGAATTATTTTTTTTTTTTTAAGAAATTACGAATTTTGTCGCAGCCATGACTCGTCAACGTTGTTGTTCGACGTTGGGCCTCTTGGCGTTGGTCCTAATGCAAATAATTGCATGCTGTCGGGCTGGAGCAGGTGGGTAAGTTGCAATTGTATTTAATTTGTGTCATGAGTGTGTCAGTGTTTATTATTTTTAAAATTTTTTTCAAAACTAAGAAAAATTTAAAAAAAAAAGTAAAAGAATGTGGAAATTGTAATGACCATTTTAGTTTAATTCTTAACAAGTTTGGCAAATTAACAAAAAAAAAAAAAATAGATTAACTAATAAATTGAAATCTGGTTCTGGACTACAATGAATCATAAAATTTGCATATAAATTGAAATGTTTATCTTCATTGGAATTAATTTCCAATCACGTGGGAAATACAAAAAAATAAATATTTTATTTTCCAAAGATCTGAATGAGAATTTTTAAAAAATGTTTTCTCGAGGCCTTATAAGAGGCGTGGATATTTAACAAATATATTTTAAAGGCCTTTAAATCGCCTTCGATTTTCGAAAAATACGTTTTCGAGGCCTTATAAGAGAAGTGGATTTAAAAAAAAAAAAAATTTTGAGGTCCTATAAAAGGGATGGATTTTTATACCCTACAGAAGTATGTTGTCAGGGTATTATAGCTTTGTGCAGCCCCAAAAGTTTGTAACGCCGCGAAATATTGGTCCTAGACCCACTTTTAAGTATACCGATTCTTATATCTCGACTAGCTGAGTCGATCTAGACATGTGTGTCCGTCCGTCCGTCTGTCCATTATAATTTTTTTAAACACGATACAGGCCACAGTTATGGACCAATCTTCACGAAATTTTGCATGTAGGATGGATTCTGGCCAATGACGATCCCTATTGTTTTTGGTGAAGATCGGTTAATATTTAGGGGATGAAATGGACCAAATACTTAATTTCTGGACGCTCCAGAGGCCGCAATTATGGCCCGAACATCGTGAAATTTTACATGGAGAAGGGGATCGGGGCTAAGAATAAGCATGCCTATTTATACCCTTCACCACACTGTGGTACAGGGTATTATGTCTTTGTAACAGGCAAAAGGAAACGAGACAGACACATAGTTCCTTTTGAGAATATTCATAGAATCACTTTCTTAGTCGATTTATGCATGTCCGTCCGTCCGTCCGTCCGTCTGTAGTTCTAAAGTGTAAACAAAGTACAGGCCGCATTTATAATCCGATTTGGATGAAATTTGGCACAAGTCACTTATTTGGCCCAAGGACGATCCCTATTGAAATTGGGAAAAAATCGGTTCAGATTTAGATATAGCTCCCATATATATTATCGTCCGATTTAAGGTAAATGGGACACCAAAGTCCCTCTATATCTTTCGATTTGCATGAAATTTGACACAGAGTACTGAATTAGGTCCAGAATGATGTGTGCTAAATTTCGAGAAAATCGGTTCAGATTTAGATATAGCTCCCATATATATCTTCGTCCGATTTAATGTTAATTGTGTACCAAAGTCCCTATATATCTTTCGATTTGCACGAAATTTGGCACAGCGTACTAAATTAAGTATAGAATGATGTGTGCAAAGTTTCGTAAAAATCGGTTCAGATTTAGATATAGCTCCCATATATATTTTCGTCCGATTTTAGGTAAATAGTCCACTAAAGTCCCTGGAAATCTTTTGACGTGCACGAAATTTGGCACAGAGTTATAAATAAGATCGAGAATGATGTCTGCCAAGTTTCATGAAAATCGGTTCAGATTTAGATATAGCTCCCATATATATTTTCATCCGATTTAAGGTAATTGGTGCACCAAAGACCCTATATATTTTTCGAATTTTGGTATAGGATACTGATTTAAGTCTAGAATGATGTTGCCAAGCTTCGTGAAAAGATCCATAGCTAGGCCGATTGACACATCGTACTGATGTTGTATAAATAAGTCTCTGGCAAGTTTCCCTGAAATCGGTTCAGATATAGATTTATAACAAAACGCGTCGTAGGATACATATACCCAAAGTGGTGAAAGGTATCATATAGTCGGCCCAGTCCGACTTTACTACTTTCCTTACTGGTTTTTGTAAGGATCGGTCAATATTTAGCGCGGCAAATGAACCCTGACTTTTGTGTGAAAAATTACAAAATTTTTATTCTGGGGCGTATATATTTACTCCTGAAGGTCCTAGACCCGAGAAGTTGATAGTATATCCAAGAGGTGTTGTTCAACTTCAAATTGATACCAATTATATGGCTGTATGTATTCTGATGTGGGAGTTATACGCAAATGGGTAATGGTTACTATGTGCATATTATTATCATTACTCTATTAGAGAACGGAAATGTCGCGCTGATCGCTTTGAAATTGTACATGAAGTTCCGATTATAGTCAAGGACGACACCTATAGTTTTCGGTGAAGTTGTGATTTCATTCATTTTGTCAAATTTTCTAGTCGCTCTAGAGGCAATTATTATATGCAGAACATCACATATTTTACAAGGTGAAGGGGATCTGATCAAATACTTAGAGCGGCTGTTTTGATGATAATCGGTCAATAACCAAATCGGTCAAATTAACCAAATTTTTTGTTTTATGGTCTAAAAATGCACTTCAAGAAAAAAATGTTCGAAAATATGCCAGGCTTAGAAAGTGAAGTTGTTGATCTATAATCGGTAAAAAGGGTGCAAATATCACGAAAGGGTGCAAATATCAGAATATAGAACCGCATAAAGTTAGCTTTTCGTGTTAGTTTTATAGGGTATCATATGGTCGGCCCTGTCCGACTATACCGCTCCGTTCATTGGTTTAAAAATATTTTTTTTTTTGGGTATTAAAATAGGCGAGGATTTTTTTAAAAATATTTTTTCGAGGCCTTATAGGTGGGGATGTTATTTTAAACATATTTTTTTTTTGGGCCTTAAAATAAATTGAAAATTAAAATAATTTTTAGGCGTGGATTTTTATAGTTGTCATTATGTAACTAAATCACTGGCCGATAGCTGGTTTTTGTGTTGTTAGCGCCTTTGTCACCGGTTTAGCGGTTTTACAGCTGTTTAGCCAGTGAACTTGTGATGTACCCAAAATGTTTTTTTCGCTTTTGTTTTTAATTTTATTTATTTATGTATTTATTTTATTAATTTAGAGCTTAGTTTTGTATTCTATTTTCAATTCTATTAGATTGTTTTTTGCATACTCGTTAACATATTTATTAACGTTAATGTGTTAACATATTTATTATGTTTTTAACTTTTTTTATTAAATACTGGTTTTTTAATAACAGATTTTTTTTAATGACATAGTATATAAAAAAATTTAAATACTCCTCTCCAAAAAATATTTTTAAAAATCCTCCTCTCTGTGAAGACTCCCAAAAAAATATGGATGGCCAAAAAATTATTTTTAAAAAATCCACGCCTTGTATGGATGGGCAAAAAATTATTTTTAAAAAATCCACGCCTTGTATGGATGGGCAAAAAATTATTTTTAAAAAATCCACGCCTTGTATGGATGGGCAAAAAATTATTTTTAAAAAATCCAAAATCCACGCCTTGTATGGATGGGCAAAAAATTATTTTTAAAAAATCGACGCCTTGTATGGATGGGCAAAAAATTATTTTTAAAAAATCGACGCCTTGTATGGATGGGCAAAAAATTATTTTTAAAAAATCCACGCCTTGTATGGATGGGCAAAAAATTATTTTTAAAAAATCCACGCCTTGTATAGATGGGCAAAAAATTATTTTTAAAAAATCCACGCCTTGTATGGATGGGCAAAAAATTATTTTTAAAAAATCCACGCCTTGTATGGATGGGCAAACAATTATTTTTAAAAAATCCACGCCTTGTATGGATGGGCAAACAATTATTTTTAAAAAATCCACGCCTTGTATGGATGGGCCTTGTATGGATGGGCAAAAAATTATTTTAAAAAAATCCACGCCTTGTATGGATGGGCAAAAAATTATTTTTAAAAAATCCACGCCTTGTATGGATGGGCCTTGTATGGATGGGCAAAAAATTATTTTAAAAAAATCCACGCCTTGTATGGATGGGCAAAAAATTATTTTAAAAAAATCCACGCCTTGTATGGATGGGCAAAAAATTATTTTAAAAAAATCCACGCCTTGTATGGATGGGCAAAAAATTATTTTAAAAAAATCCAGGCCTTGTATGGATGGGCAAAAAATTATTTTTAAAAAATCCACGCCTTGTATGGATGGGCAAAAAATTATTTTTAAAAAATCCACGCCTTGTATGGATGGACAAAAAATTATTTTTAAAAAATCCACGCCTTGTATAGATGGGCAAAAAATTATTTTTAAAAAATCCACGCCTTGTATGGATGGGCAAAAAATTATTTTTAAAAAATCCACGCCTTGTATGGATGGGCAAAAAAATATTTTTAAAAAATCCACGCCTTGTATGGATGGGCAAAAAATTATTTTTAAAAAATCCACGCCTTGTATGGATGGCCAAAAGAATTATTGTTAAAAAATCCAAGCCTTGTATGGATGGCCAAAAAATTATTTTTAAAAAATCCAAGCCTTGTATGGATGGCCAAAAAATTATTTTTAAAAAATCCACGCCTTGTATGGATGGGCCTTGTATGGATGGCCAAAAAATTATTTTTAAAAAATCCACGCCTTGTATGGATGGCCAAAAAATTATTTTTAAAAAATCAACGCCTTGTATGGATGGCCAAAAAATTATTTTTAAAAAATCAACGCCTTGTATGGATGGGCAAAAAATTATTTTTAAAAAATCCACGCCTTGTATGCATGGGCAAAAAATTATTTTTGAAAAATCCACGCCTTGTATGGATGGGCAAAAAATTATTTTTAAAAAATCCACGCCTTGTATGGATGGGCAAAAAATTATTTTTAAAAATCTAAATCTGAACCAATTTTCACGAAACTTAGCACACATCATTCCGGACCTAATTCTGCACTCTATGCCAAATTTTGTGCAAATCGAATGATATATAGGGACTTTGGTACACCATTTACATTAAATCGGACAAAACTATATATGGGAGCTATATCTAAATCTGTACCGATTTTCTCGAAACTTGGCACACATCATTCTGCACCTGATTCAGTACTCTATGCCAAATTTCATACAAATCGAATCATATATGGGGACTTTGATGGACCATTTTCATTAAATCGGACGATAATATATATAAGAGCTATATATGAAATTGAACCGATTTTCAGGAAACTTTACACACTACATCCTGGACCCAATTCAGTACACCATACCAAATTTCGTGCAAATCGAAGGGTGTAAAGGGACTTTGGTGCACTGTTTACTTAAATCGGATGAAAATATATATGGGAGCTATATCTAAATCTGAACCGATTTTCTCGAAACTTAGCGCACATTATTCTAGAACTAATGCATTACGCTATGCCAAATTTCGTACCAATCGAAGGATATATAGGGATTTTGGTGCACCATTTACATAAAATCGGACGAAAATATATATGGAAGCAATATCTAAATCTGAACCCATTTTCACGAAATTTAACGCACATCATTCTATACTCAATTCAGTACGATATGCCAAATTTCGTGAAAATCGAAGGATATATAAGGTTTTTTGGTGCACCATTTACATAAAATCGGGAGCTATATAAATCTGAACCGATTTTTCCCAATTTCAATAGGGTTCGTCCTTGGGCCAAATAAATGAGCTGTGCCAAATTTCATCCAATTCGAAGCAAAAATGCGACCTGTACTTTGTTCACAATTTAACATGGACTGACGGACGGACGGACATGCATATATCGACTTAGAAAGCGATTCTATGCATATTCTCAAAAGGAACCATGTGTCTATCTCGTTTCCTTTTGGTTGTTTCAAACATCTGTACAAAGGCATAATACCCTGTACCACAGTGTGGTGAAGGGTATAAAAATCCAGGCCATGTATGGATGACCAAAAAATTATTTTTTTATTTAAAAATCTACGCCTGTGTGCAGAACACCAAACAATATTAAAAAAAAATCCAAGGCCATGTGGAGGTCTTGTAGAATATTTTGAATGCTTTGAAAAAACATTTCGATTTTTTTTTGTTTCAAATATTTTTATATCTGATTGATTTTTAAGATGACCTTCTACCATCATTTACCTTCTACCACCATTTAATTTTCAACAAACACCTTCAGATTTATAATCTGTATTTCTTCTTCTTCTTAATTTTCTTCCAGCAAATATACCGTTATCGCTCCCGGTACCATACACTCCAATGACAAATACACGGCAGCTGTGGCCGTACATCACGTGGACTCTGCATGCCAAATAAAGGTGGGCATTATAGGCCCCTCCTTTAAAGAAAGTAAAATTGTTGAGGTCACAGGTTCGGAAATAAAAGAAGTCGAGTTCGCAGTGCCCACCTTGGCTGAGGGTAAATACAATCTAACAGCCGAGGGTATTAATTGTCTGGAGAATTTTAAAAATTCCACTATATTAAATTATGCCAAATTTAGCCCTTACGTTCGGATACAAACTGACAAGGGTCTATATAAACCTGGAGACACCATCAATTATCGGGTATTGTTTTTGGACAAGGATTTGAAGCCAGCCATGCCGGAAAAGGATACTCTGATATGGTTGGAAGATGGAAATCGCATCAAAGAATTGCAAATTTCCGAAGTAGTCAAGGGGGTTCATACGGGGCAATTTAAAATTTCCGAATTTCCGGTGATGGGTAATTGGCGTATGGTGGTGACCAGCAAGGGCCAAGATGACCATTCCGTGTACTTTGAGGTCGAGAAATATGTCTTGCCGAAATATGTGGTCATGGCTGAGGCCACCGAGTCGGTGTCGGTTAAGGATGGTGATATGCAGGTTATTGTTCGGGCCAAGTAAGTAATTTTTGCGGGAGGGGAGGGGGAGGACACTCGATACTAATAATTGATTTCCTTAGCTACACATATGGCAAGCCCGTGAACGGTAAAGCCACCGTTATCCTCAGCCTGGATAACAATTACGACTTCGGTTTTAATTCTGAAAATGAACAAGAAGAACCACCCAGCATTATCCACACCGGAGCTATGATTCAAGGCAAGGCCAAGATTGATCTGAATGTCAAGCAACTGGAGGCGTATTTACATAGCGCAGAATATCCCAGCGGGGCTAGTATTGTGGCCACTGTCGAAGAAGAATTCACAGGAGTGAAACTCAACACCACTGCCAGTACCAAAATCTATCCCTATCGCTATGCCATGCATTGTGTCGATGAAGATGAATGCAGATCCTTTGAGGCGGATAATGAGAAGGAGGTCATGATTCAGTTGACCTATGTGGATGGAACGCATTTGAAGGACACGAAAACCCCTGTGGAATTGGTATACACGGAGGTGTTGGAAAATTGGGACATTGAGGATGAGGAGAATGTGACAACGACTCTGAGCCGACCAATTTCGGGAAATCTCAGTTACAGCTTCAAAGGTTTTATGAATGAAACGGGTTTTGCGACCTTCAAGGTGAAGCTAAGCGATCTGAAGGAATATGAGGACTACTTCCATTACTATGACATTGAGGCCAAATATCGAGATGAAAAACGTGATGTCGGTGATGCCTATCCAATATCTAAAGTGTATACTACAGCTGATGAGTTGACCAAGGAATGGTTTAAAATTGAGTATAAATATGACAATAACGGGTAGTTTATGCAGACCCTTTAAATAGACCTAAAAAATAACACAAATATTCCCCTCATTTCTAGGCCCACATTATTCCAGGCCGAACATTTCACAGTGAAGTCCAGCAAACCCCTGCCCTATTTGGATTATAATGTCATTGCTCGGGGTAATATTGTCAAGACGGGACATATCGATTTACCACAGAAGCCCATGGTGCACAATATCACCATCACCCCGGAATTGGTGTATTCTCCACGGTTCTCGATTTATATTTATTATATTGATGAGCAGGGTGAATACCATTATGCGGAGGGTAGCTACTACATTGATTATGAATTGGAAAATAAGGTAAGGAGTCCAGCAGATTAAAAAAAAAACATTTTTTGGAGTTCTCCACAAAGGTTTGGGTTTTTAAAAAATATTCTTTTGATACCTCAATATAGGTGAGGATTTCTTAAGAGAACAACAGTAGGCGTGACGTTTTTAGAGGACGTTAATTTTTTAAAAATATTTTGTCAATTTTTTTAAATTAACTTCTGAGGGCCTAGACTTAGGCGCGGATTTTTTTTTTAAATTATTTTTATAATTTTTTGTTTTTGTCTTTCTTCCCAGATCACCATCACTGCTGCTGACCAGGTCAAACCCGGCCAGGAAGTCGCTCTGAAAATTAAAACGGCCCCCAACTCGTTTGTTGGCCTCATGGCGGTGGATCAAAGTGTCCTGCTATTGAGATCGAACAATGACATTCGTGCCAGTGAATTCCGCTGGATTGTGGGTTCCTATGTGACAAACACACCCCCTCAGGTTGGTTATTCTTATTATCCTGGTTCCAAATCCGGTTGTATTACCCTGACAAATGGTGATTATGTATATAATTGGACTGGTCAGAATATGCCAGTCCACGCAGCTGCATTTGGCCCAGGAGCTCCGGGAGGAGTTGGTGGTAGTGACCCTGTACAGGTTCGCAAAGACTTTGCTGAGACCTGGATATTTGATAATATTGAAAAGTAGGTGGTGGTGGGATGATATTTTGTTGGAGAAGATTTTTTAAAAACTGATTTCTTTGTTTTTTCTTTAGCACTGACAAGGAAGAATTTACCTGGTCCAAGAAAATACCCGATACCATTACCTCATGGGTGTTGACCGGCTTTGCCATGAACAGTGAAAAGGGTTTGGCGGTGACTGGCGAAGAAACAAAGATTACCACCTTCAAACCATTTTTCATTTCCATACGGCTGCCATATTCCGTTAAGAGAGGTGAAAACTTTTTGGATGATTTTTAAAAAAATTTTTTTTCTTGCATATATTTCAAAAAACAAAAAAAGGCTCAACTATACAAGAGCTAGGATTTTTTTAAAAAATATTTTTTCAAGGGTCTATTTAAAGCGTAGATTTTAGTGAAAATAAAAAAAATATTTTTTTAATTTTTTCCAGGTGAGGTTATCAACATCCCCGCCCTGGTCTTCAATTATTTGGGCAAAACCCTCGATGTTGAGGTCACCTTGGATAATAGCGACAATGAATTTGAGTTTACCGATGTCACCAACGAAGTAATTGGCGATCAATCACGTACGAAGATGGTTCGAGTCGCTGCTATGGGTACCGCCGGAGTTGCCTTTATGATCCGCCCTAAAGTTTTGGGTAATGTAATGTTGAAGTACACCGCCATTTCTCCAGTGGCCGGTGATGCCGTCCACAAATCGATGAAGGTTGTACCCGAAGGCGTTACCAAATATGGCAATCGAGCCTTCTTCGTCAATCTCAACAAGGAGGCGGAAATGAAATCGTCCTTCAAACTGGAATTGCCTGCGGAGATTATACCCGATTCGCAACATGTTGAGGTCGGGGTGGTGGGTGATATTTTGGGTCCCGTCGTCAATAATCTGGATAATTTGGTACGCCTACCCACCGGGTGTGGTGAACAGACCATGTCCACACTGCTGCCGAATTATTTAGTTATGAAATATTTGGAGGTAAGTTCAGCCCTATAGCATTCTCTCAAGCTTTCTTTGGCTTACCCTCACTCTCTACTCTCTCTCCCACAGAACACCAAACGCCTGACCCCCAATATGGAAACGAAGTTACGTTACAACATGGTAACTGGCTACCAACACATGCTCAACTATCGCCATCCCGATGGCTCCTTTAGCTCCTTTGGACCCCATGAACTTAATGGCCAGCTGAATAATGGTTCCACCTGGCTGACAGCCTATGTGACCAGATCCCTAATCCAATTGCAGGACTACAAAAAAGTTGATACGAAAATCATTGAAAACTCCTTGGAATACCTGGTCAAGCAACAAGCCAAAAATGGTTCATTTACCGAAAAAAATGAAGACTTCTTCTATGCGGATCAAGCCAATCTTGTGTCCCTCACAAGTTCGGTCCTCTTGGCCTTGCTGGAAAAAAAGACCTATGCTGAGAAATATTCTCAAGAAATCTCAAAGGGTTTGGAGTTCATTAACGAGAATTCGGAAAAATCTGAATCCCTTCATGCCCTGGCAATTGCCACCTATACCCTGGATAGGGCCCACCACGCCAAAGCCCCTGAGAAGTTGACAAAATTGAATTCTTTGGTCAAAACTGATGGTGATCGTAAATGGTGGTCCACTTGGGATGGGCCACTAAATACTTTTGTCAATAGCTTTAATGTGGAAATTAGCTCCTATGCCCTGCTAACCCTGCTCAATCAACCCTCACCCAATATGGATGAAATTTTGCCCATAATTAGATGGCTCATTTCCCAGCGTAATAGCAATGGTGGTTTTGCCTCCACCCAGGATACTGTGGTGGGTCTACAGGCTCTCATAAAATTCGCCAAATTTGCTGGCTATAAACCGGCAGAAATGGTCGTGAACATAGCCTCCAAGGGTGCCGACAAAGAGAAACAGGAAACCCTCAAGCTCACCAAGGAAAATGCTATTATCTATCAAAATGTGGAGGTAAGTCCAAGGAGGAAGAACTTCGAACCCAGAACGTAATGTATTTTTTCTTCTTTTTTCAGATGCCCGATAAAACCAAATCCGTGGAGTTCTCAGCCAAGGGTAGTGGCGCGGCCATGGTCCAAATTGCCTATCAATACAATATCCTGGAAAAAGAACAGCCCAGTTTTGAGATTACCACCGAGAAACAAAACGCCGGCCAAAAATCCGCTCTCCTAATGAATGTCTGTGTGGAATATAAGGGTGAGGGTGAAGCTTCGAATATGGCGGTGTTGGAAATTAATACCCCCTCGGGATATGTGGTGGAAGATGAAAGTCTGCACGCCATCAACGGGGTGAAGAGAGTTAGTGTAAGTATTTTGAAAACAAAAGAAATATTCAAGGCCCATCAGGAGGAACATTTTTTAAAAATATATTGCAGAGGTCGGCAAAAAGGCGTGGATTTTTTAAAAATTATTTTTCGAGGCATACATGCTTGGACTTTTTTACCCTACACAACTATGTTGTCAGGGTATTATAGCTTTGTGCAGCCCCAAGAGTTTGTAACGCCGCGAAATATTGGTCCTAGACCCACCTTTAAGTATACCGATCGTCATATCTCGACTTGCTGAGTCGATATAGACATGTGTCTCCGACCGTCCGTCCGTCTGCCCATTATAATATGTAAACACGATAAAGGACACAGTTATGGACCAATCTTCATGAAATTTTGCATGTAGAATGGGTTCTGGCCAATGAAGACCCCTGTTGTTTTTGGTAAAGATCGGTTAATATTTAGGGGATGAAATGGACCAAAAACTTAATTTTTGCCTGATTTCCTGGTCGCTCCAGAGGCTACAATTATGGCCCAAACACGGCGAATTTTTACATGGAGAAGGGGATCGGGTCAAAGAATAAGCGTGTCTGTTTTGATAAAGATCGGCCAATATTTAGCAGGTCAAATGGACCCTGACTTTTGTGTGAAAACTTACAAAATTTGTAATCTATAGCGTATATATTTAACCCTGGAGGACATTGGACATTGACCCTAGAAGTTGATAGTATATCCAGGAGGAGTGGTTGTCCTTCAAATTTATACCAATTATATTGTCGTATGTACTCGGATGTGGGAGGTACACGTAAATATTTGCAGGGGCTTATGTATTCATATACTATTTAGTAACCCATTATCACACCAGAGGGTGGAAATATAGCGATGATAGCTTTGAAAATCTTCCATGAGGTTGCAGTTATGGTCAAGGTCAACGCCTATAATTTTCGGTGATGATAAGATAATAATTTTGGAATGACGTGGACCGAAAACTTAATTTTTGTGTTTTTTCGAGTCGACCTATAGGCCCCAAGCGAAAGCCGAACATCACAACACCACCCACAGTGAAGGAAATCTGGACAAGTTATTAGAGGAACTGTGCTGAATATTACTAATATTTGTTGAACCTGGTCGTTCTATAGGGTGCAAATATCGCGAAATATTGTCCAAGCTCAGAATGTAGTACCACAGAAAGTCAGATTTTCGTGGAAGTTGTGTAGGGTATCATATGGTCGGCCCCGTCCGACTTTACTGCTCCGCTCACTGGTTCAATATTATTTTCTATTAATAATTTTTAATTTTCCATTTTTTTTAATTTTTGTTTCAGAACGTCGAATTGGAAAATTCCAACTCGCTGTTGGTGATCTACTTCGATCATTTATATAAGGACGAAAAGACCTGCATTCCGTACGAGGCCATTCGTGATCATGCTGTTGCCATGCAGAAACCTGCTGTCATTCGGGTCTACGATTATTACGATTCGAATAAGAAGGCAACCGATTTTTATGAAGTTGAATCGAAACTCTGTGATATTTGTGAAGGCGAAGAGGAGTGCAGTAAATGCAAATAAACCCAGCAAAACGAAGCTTTAAGAGATTATCAGGAAATGGAAGCCAGCTGTTGTAGTCGATGTTCGAGTTGTTTATGGGATGCGAGTACTTTAAATAGTTTGATGTTTCATACGATTTACTTAAATAGTTTAATAATAAAAAATTGAAAATAATTTTAAATAAAATATAAAAGTGGATAATTTGTGAAAAATCCACACATATAAATATGTCTTAAAAATAATATTTGAAACATCTAAGCCGATAAATAAGCCAGTAAAAATATATATTTTTTTTTCAAAAAATCACTCATTAAAATATGCGTCGACAAATAATTTTTATTTAATCCAAGCCTATGTATATGACATGGATGGGGGAGGGTGGGTGTTAGCGTCGTATGGGGCTACCCTGAAACTTGGGTCAGTATTAACAATTTTTTGTACGGATATGTGTTATGTAATGACAAACCAAAATACCAATTTACTACCAAATGCGGTGGAAAAACGTGTCCAGGTATAACAGTCAGTATACCTGTGGCAACACAATACCTTGCCTACATTAGATGTTCACATTGTTGATATGCTTTTTGTTGCTACCACGACTGCCACGCCTATAGATATGCCCCAAAAATATTGTTTTAAAAATCCACGCCTATAGATATGCCCCAAAAATATTGTTTTAAAAATCCACGCCTATAGATATGCCCCACAAAAATATTGTTTTAAAAATCCACGCCTATAGATATGCCCCACAAAAATATTGTTTTAAAAATCCACGCCTATAGATATGCCCCACAAAAATATTGTTTTAAAAATCCACGCCTATAGATATGCCCCAAAAATATTGTTTTAAAAATCCACGCCTACAGATATGCCCCAAAAATATTGTTTTAAAAATCCACGCCTATAGATATGCCCCACAAAATTATTGTTTTAAAAATCCACGCCTATAGATATGTCCCACAAAAATATTGTTTTAAAAATCCACGCCTATAGATATGCCCCAAAAATATTGTTTTAAAAATCCACGCCTATAGATATGCCCCAAAAATATTGTTTTAAAAATCCACGCCTACAGAGATGCCCTAAAAATAATTCTGAATACCTCGAAAAATATTTTTAAAAAATCCACGCCTGGTTTGGGTACCTCTAAACCTATATTTTGTTTTAATACTCAAAATTAAAATGGCAAAAATCATCTAAAAATCCGCGCCTAAAACGGCAACACCAAAATCATTCTTAAAACCGACTTAATGGCACCAAAAATAAAAGAGAGAGAGAAAAGAAGTTCCGATCCCATCTAACCAAAGTTCAAAACATTGTGTCAGCTAGAGCATGCCGGTCTCACCGTCACTCAATCACTCACTCATTATCCATGCCATTCCGATAACATTATAACCCTACACAGCCGAATTCTATTGAGTCTGCGTGTGGCTTTCAAAGCGACAACATCAACTTGAGTTCCGCTCCCACCTTGGGAGATTTTTTCGATTTAAATTTTTTTTCGTGCCGGATTATTTTTTTTAAGAAATTACGAATATTGTCGCAGCCATGACTCGTCAACGTTGTTGTTCGACGTTGGGCTTTTTGGCGTTGGCCCTAATGCAAATATTTGCATGCTGTCGGGCTGGAGTAGGAGGGTAAGTTGCAATTGTATTTAATGTGGCTGTAATCAGTGTGGAAGTGATCGTGGATTTTTTAAAACAATTTTTTCGAGGCCTTATAAGAGGAGTGGATTTTTATACCCTACACAGCTATGTTGTCAGGGTATTATAGCTTTGTGCAGCCCCAAGAGTTTGTAACGCCGCGAAATATTGGTTCTAGACCCACCATTAAGTATATAATTGACATATATCGACTAGCTGAGTCGATTTTGACATATGTGTCCGTCCGTTCGTCTGTCCAATATAATTTGTAAACACGATACAGACCACAGTTATGGACCAATCTTCACGAAATTTTGCATGTAGAATGGGTTCTGGCCAATGAAGACCCCTATTGTTTTTTTTTTTTTTTTTTTTTTTTTTTTGTATAAATCGGTTAATATTTAGGGGATGAAGTGCACCAAAAATTTTATTTTTGTCTGATTTTCTGGTCGCTCCAGAGGCCGCAATTATGGCCCAAACATCTCGAATTTTTATATGGAGAAGCATATCGATCCAATGAATAAGCATGCCTGGTTTGATGAGGGATGAGGTGAACTGAAGACTTAATTGTTTATGTTTTTTTTTCGAGTCTATCTATAGGCCACAATTGAAAGCCGAACATCACAACATAACCCACGGCGAAGGGAATCTGGACAAGTAATTAGAATAGGGCTGTACTGAATATTGGTAATATTCGGAAAATACATCAGTGTAATGAAGAGGTGCTGTTGACCTCTAGTCGGTCAAAAGGGTGCAAATATCGCCAAATATTGCCCAAGCTCTGAATATGGAATCGCAGAAAATTAGATTTTCATGGAAATTGTGTAGGGTATCATATGGTCGGCTCCGTCTGACTATACTGCTCCGCTCACGGGTTTACAAATATTTCGGCTTTATATCGGCTTAGATATTCGAAAAATATTTTTTCGAAGCCTTGTTAATCGTGGATTTTTTAAAACAATTTTTTCGAGGCCTTATAAGTGGCGTTGCTATTTAAAATAAATTAAAATTTAAAATAATTTTTAGGCGTGGATTTTTGTAGATAATTTTTTTATAGTTGTCATTATGTGATTAAATCACTGGCTAATAACTGGTTTTTGAGTCGTTAGCAACTTTGTTGCGGTTTAGCGGATTTACAGCTGTTATAGCCAACGAACTTGTGATGTACCCAAAATGTTTTTTTTTTTTTGTTTTTTTGCTTTCGTTTTTAATTTTATTAATTTGGAGCTTTGTTTTGTAATCTATTTTCAATTTTATTAGTTTGTTTTGCCTATTAATTAACATATTTACTATCGTAATGATTATGAAACCAGTGAGCGGAGCAGTATAGTCGGACAACTACCACGGAACTCTAACTTTCTGCGGATGTTTATTTCGAACTTGAGAAATGTTTGTGATATTTGCTCCCTCCAGCCCGATTAGTTGTCAACAGCACCTCTTCCTTCCAAGGACATATTTTCCGAATATCACTCATATTCAGTACAGCCCTTCAAATTAATTGTCCAGATTCCCATCACCGTAGGTTGTGTTATGATGTTTGACTCGAAGGTTGTGTTGTTTGACTCGAAAAACAAGGCAAGGCTAAATTCAAATTACAAAAAAAAAAAAAAAACAGTAAGGAAAGTAGTAAAGTCGGACTGGGCCGACTATATGATACCCTTCACCACTTTGGGTATATTCTACATATGTATCCTAACAGACGACGCGTTTTTGTTGTATTTCTATATCTGTACCGATTTCAGGGAAACTTGCCAGAGACTAATTTATATAACTTCAGTACGTTGTGTCAATCGGCCTAGCTATGGATCTTTTCACGAAGCTTAGCAACATCATTCTAGACTTAATTCAGTACCCTATACCAAAATTCGTGCAAATCAAAACATTTCCAGGGTCTTTATTGGACTATTTACCTAAAATCGGGCGAAGCTATATATGGGAGCTATATGTAAATCTGAACCGATTTTCACGAAACTTTGCACACATCGTTCTAGACTTAATTTAGTACGCCGTGCCAAATTTCATGCAAATCGAAAGGTATATAGGAACTTTGGTGCACCATTTACATAGAATCGAAAAAAAAACTATATATGGGAGCTATATCTAAATCTGAACCGATTTTCTCGAAACTTGGCACACATCATTCTGGACCTAATTCAGTACTCTATGCCAAATAGGGACTTTGGTACACAATTTACCTTAAATCGGACGAAACTATATATGGGAGCTATATCTAAATCTGAACCGATTTTCAGGAAATTTAACACACGTCGTTCTGGGCTTAATTCAGTACGCTGTGCCAAATTTCGTGCAAATCGAATGATATATAGGGACTTTGGTGGACCATTTACCTTAAATCAGACGGAACTATATATGGGAGCTATATCTAAATCTGAACCGATTATCTCCAAACTTGGCACACATCATTCTGGACCTAATTCAGTACTCTATGCCAAATTTCGTGCAAATCGAATGATATATAGGGACTTTGGTGCATCATTTACCTTAAATCGGACGAAACTATATATGGGAGCTATATCTAGATCTGAACCGATTATCTCCAAACTTGGCACACATCATTCTGGACCTAATTCAGTACTCTATGCCAAATTTCGTGCAAATTTAAAGATATATAGGGACTCTGAGCTCCATTTACCTTAAATCGGACGGAAATATATATGGGAGCTATATCTAGATCTGAACCGATTTTCTCCAAACTTGGCACACATCATTCTGGACCTAATTCAGTATTCTGTGCCAAATTTCGTGCAAATCGAAAGATATATAGGGACTTTGGTACACAATTTACCTTAAATCGGACGAAACTATATATGGGAGCTATATCTAAATCTGAACCGATTGTCAAGAAATTTAACACACGTCGTTCTGGGCTTAATTCAGTACGCTGTGCCAAATTTCGTGCAAATCGAATGATATATAGGGACTTTGGTGGACCATTTACCTTAAATCAGACGAAACTATATATGGAAGCTATATCTAAATCGGAACCGATTTTCTGGAAATTTAACACACGTCGTTCTGGGCTTAATTCAGTACGCTGTGCCAAATTTCGTGCAAATCGAATGATATATAGGGACTTTGGTGGACCATTTACCTTAAATCAGACGGAACTATATATGGGAGCTATATCTAAATCTGAACCGATTATCTACAAACTTGGCACACATCATTCTGGACCTAATTCAGTACTCTATGCCAAATTTCGTGCAAATCGAATGATATATAGGGACTTTGGTGCATCATTTACCTTAAATCGGACGAAACTATATATGGGAGCTATATCTAAATCTGAACCGATTTTCTCCAAACTTGGCACACATCATTCTGGACCTAATTCAGTATTCTGTGCCAAATTTCGTACAAATCGAATGATATATAGGGACTTTGGTACACAATTTACCTTAAATCGGACGAAACTATATATGGGAGCTATATCTAGATCTGAACCGATTGTCAAGAAATTTAACACACGTCGTTCTGGGCTTAATTCAGTACGCTGTGCCAAATTTCGTGCAAATCGAATGATATATAGGGACTTTGGTGGACCATTTACCTTAAATCAGACGGAACTATATATGGGAGCTATATCTAAATCTGAACCGATTATCTCCAAACTTGGCACACATCATTCTGGACCTAATTCAGTACTCTATGCCAAATTTCGTGCAAATCGAATGATATATAGTGACTTTGGTGCACCATTTACCTTAAATCGAACGAACCTATACATGGGAGCTATATCTAAATCTGAACCGATTTTCTCGAAACTTGGCACACACAGTTCTGCACCTAATTCAGTACTCTATGCCAAATTTCGTGCAAATCGAATGATATATAGGGTCTTTGGTGCACCATTTACCTTAAATCGGACGAAACTATATATGGGAGCTATATTTAAATCTGAACCGATTTTTCCCAATTTCAATAGGGTTTATCCTTGGACCAAACAAATGAGCTGTGCCAAATTTCATTCAATTCGGATCATAAATGCGACCTGTACTTTGTTTACAATTTAACATGGACAGACAGACGGACGGACGGAAGGACATACATAAATCGACATAAAAAGTGATTCTATGCATATTCTCAAAAGGAACCATGTGTCTATCTCGTTTCCTTTTGCCTGTTACAAACAAATGTACAAAGACATAATACCCTGTGGTCAGTGTGGTGAAGTGTATAAAAAAACAGTGAGCGGAGCAGTATAGCCGGACGGTGCCGTCCATATGATACCCTACACAACTTCCACGCAAATCTAACTTTCTGTGGTCCTATATCATTTCAACCGACTAGAGGTCAACAAATATTACTAATATTCAGTACAGCCCATCTAATTACTTGTCCAGATTCCCTTCACCTTGGCTTGTGTATGATATTCGTTTTAGAAGTGTGGCCTATAGATCGACTCGAAAAACAAACAAACAAATTAAGTTTTCGGTCCAATTTATCCCAAAATTTTTATCTGATCATCACCGAAAATTATAGGCGTTGTCCTTGACCATATCTGGAATTTCATCGAAAATTTCAAAGCGATCAGCGCTTTTTTTCCGCCCTCTCGTGTGATAATGGGTTACTAAATAATATCTGAATACGTGAGCACCTTTAAATATTTAAGTGTAACTCCCACATCCGAGTACATAAGACAATATAATTGATATCAAATTTAAAGGTCAACCAATCCTCTAGGATATACTATTACCATCTAGAGTATATGTCCTTCAGGAGTAAATCTATGGCCAATATTTCGCGGCGTTACAAACTCTTTAAGAAAATCTCAGATCTTACTCCGCATTTATTTCAAGCTGTACTCGCGAACCTCGTCTGGGCGTTGATGATCAGTCCGTCACTTATAACGCAACCTTTTTTATTTTTTTTTAATATTTTAACATTTGCCTCCTACGATCATTTTATTTTCAACAAGCAACCTCAGATTTCTAATCTGTATTTCTTCTTCTTCTTCACTTTTCTTATAGCAAATATACCGTTATCGCTCCCGGTACCATACACTCCAATGACAAATACACGGCAGCTGTGGCCGTACATCACGTGGACTCTGCATGCCAAATAAAGGTGGGCATTACAGGCCGCTCCTTTAAAGAAAGTAAAATTGTTGAGGTCACAGGTTCGGAAATAAAAGAAGTCGAGTTCGCAGTACCCACCTTGGCTGAGGGTACATACAAACTAACAGCTGAGGGTATTAATTGTCTGGAGAATTTTAAAAATTCCACTGCATTGATGTTTGCCAAATTTAAAACCTACGTTCAGATACAAACCGACAAGGGTCAGTATAAACCTGGAGACATCATCAATTATCGGGTATTGTTTTTGGATAAGGATTTGAAACCAGCTGTGCCGAAAAAGAACACCCTCATCTGGTTAGCAGATGGTAATCTAAATCGCATTGAGGAAGTGAAGAATTTCAAAGTGGTCAAGGGGGTCTATACGGGACAATTTAAAATTTCCGAATTTCCGGTGATGGGTATTTGGCAAGTGGTCGTGTCCAGCTGGGGCCAAGAGGATTATGCCGTGTTCTTTGAGGTCAATAAATATATCCTGCCGAAATATGAGGTCAAGATTGAGGCTCCGTGGTCGGTGTCCGTTAGGGATGGTGATATGCTGGTTATTGTTCGGGCCAGGTAAGTAATTTTTGCGGGAGGGGGGAGGATGACACTCGATACTAATAAATTATTTCCTTAGCTACACATATGGCAAGCCCGTGAACGGTAAAGCCACCGTTATCCTCAGCCTGCATGACTATCCCGTCTACGCAAATGAAAATTCTGAAAATGAACAAGAACAACCACCCAGCATTATCCACACCGGAGCTATGATCCAAGGCAAGGCCAAGATTGATCTGAATGTCAAGGAGCTGGAGGCCTATTTGCATAGCAAAGAATATTCCACCTATGCCAGTATTGTGGCCACCGTGGAAGAGGAATTTACAGGGGTGAAAATCAACACCACCACCCGTACCCAGATCTACCCCTACCGCTATGCCATGCATTGTCGTGTCGATGAAAATGAATGCATATTCTTTGAGCCGGATAAGGAAATGGAGGTAATGATTCAGTTGACCTATGTGGATGGTTCGCATTTGAAGGACACAAAGACCCCAGTGGAATTGATATACACTGAGGTTTTACAAAATAATTATTGGCAGCCCGGGTACATGGAGGATGAGGAGGTGACAACGACCCTAATGCCACCGATTTCGGAAAATCTCACTTACAGCTTCAAAGGTTTTATGAATGAAATGGGTTTTGCAACCTTCAAGGTGAAGCTAAGCGATCTGAAGGAATATGAGAACTGCTTCCATTTCTATGTCATTGAGGCCAAATATCGGGATGAAAAACGTAAAGTCGGTGGTGCCTATTCGGTATCGACAGGCAAGGAACCCAAAATAGTGGATACTCCAGCAGAGGAGTTGCCCAAGGAATGGTTTAAAATTGAGGGTAAATCTGACAATAACATGTAGGTTATGAAGACCCTGTAAATAGACCTAAAAATAACACACATTTTTCCCTCATTTCTAGGCCCAAATTATTCCAGGCCGAACATTTCACAGTAAACTCCAGCAAACCCCTGGCCTATTTGGATTTTAATGTTATTGCCCGGGGTAATATTGTGAAGACGGTACATATTGATTTACCTCAGAAGCCCATGGTGCACAATATCACCATCACTCCGGAATTGGTGTATTCTCCCGAGTTCTCGATTTATATTTATTATATTGATGAGCAGGGTGAATATCACTATGCGGAGGGTACCTACTACATTGATTATGAATTGGAAAATAAGGTAAGGAGTCCAGCAGATTTAAAAACAAAATATATATTTTTTGGAGGTCTCCACACAGGTTTGGATTTTTAAAAAATATTCTTCGGACACCTCAACATAGGTGGGGATTTTTTAAGAGACCAACAATAGACGTGGCTGTTTTAAGGGACGTTAATTTTTTATACCCTCCACCATAGTATGGAGGGTATCTTAGTTTTGTTTTTCCGTTTGTAACGCATCGAAACAATCATTTCCGACCCTATAAAGTATATATATTCTTGATCAGCGTAAAATTCTATGACGATCTAAGCATGTCCGTCCGTCCGTCTGTTGTAATCACTCTAGCGTCTAAACGAATTGAGATAGATCGCCAAAATTTTGCATAGAGTCGTCTTTTGTCTGCAGGCAGGTCAAGTTCGAAGATGGGATATATCGGTACACGTTTAGGCATATCTCCCATATAAGGGTACCCCCAAATTTTCGGTATTTTGAGGTTCTTGATGCATGTTCGTCCGTCTGTCTGTCCATGTTAAATTGTAAACAAGGTACAGGTCGCATTTATGATCCTAATTAGATGAAATTTGGCACAGGTCACGTATTTGGCCCAAGGTCCCTATATATCCTTCGATTTGCACGAAATTTGGCATAGCGTACTGAATTAGGTCTATAATGATGTGTTTTAAGTTTCCTGAAAATCGGTTCAGATTTAGATATAGCTCCCATATATATTTACGTCCGATTTAATGTAAATGGTACACCAAAGTCCCTATATATCTTTCGATTTGCACGAAATATGGCATAGTGTACTGAATTAAGCCTAGAACGATATGTGTTAAATTTCCTGAAAATCGGTTCAGATTTAGATATAGCTTCCATATATATTTACGTCCGATTTAAGGTATATGGTACACCAAAGTCCCTATATATCTTTCGATTTGCACGAAATTTTACATAGCGTACTGAATAAAGTCTAGAATTAAGTGTGCTAAGTTTCGTGAAAATCGGTTCAGATTTAGATATAGCTCACATATATATTTACGTCCGATTTAAGGTAAATGGTACACCAAAGCCCCTATATATCTTTCGATTTGCACGAAATTTGGCATAGTGTACTGAATTAGTTCTTAATTGATGTGTGTTAAGTTTCCTGAAAATCGGTTCAGATTTAGATATAGCTCCCATATATATTGTCGTCCGATTTTATACAACATTGACACAAAAATTTGGCACAACGAAATTAGATATAAATTCTGCACCGAATTCCCCAGGTGGTTCCGATTGGCACATCATTTTGCACAACGTACGGAAGATAATATAACATAATGTGTGACAAGTATTGTTGAAATCGGTTCAGGTTTACATATAGCTCCTAGATAGAGTTTCGTCCGATTTTAAGTAAAAGGTGCACAAAAGGCCGTTTGCTACAAATTTTGCACAACGTACCGAAATTAATATTGCCTAACGTTTGCCAAGTTTTGTATAAATCGGTTCCAATAGCTCCCATATATAGTTTCGTCCGATTTTAGTTAAATGGTACACCAAAGACCCAACATTAGGCCGATAGACACAAAATTTTGTACAACGTACTAAAGTTAATATAACCTAGCATATGTTGTTGTTGTTGTAGCAGTTTATATGTATTGAATGTTTCCTGTTATGTTTCCTCCGGTTCTGTCTCCAGATTTAGGAATGCAGCTACCTCCACTGGCTGTAGCCACAAATCTTCCGGAGTAAGGTGAGTAGGTTTGGCTGGGCAATTGAACAAGTGCAGTGTGGTATGAGGGCCTGTACCACTTGCTGGGCAGACATCTAGCACCTGGTCATCAATCCGCGCCCAATACGAATTGAGCCGACTGCACCATCCAGAACGTAATTGAGCCAAAACTACTCTGGTTTGTCTGGGCAGCTGACGTTCTTCAGCTGCTATGGGTGGGGGGTGAGCTCCGAGGACGGCATTCACTTTGTAACCGTTCAGCGCTGCGGCTACTGCATCTGTATGAATGCCATTCAGACCCGCTCGATAGGCAACTTGATCTAGAGGCTCCCTTTTGTATCGTTGGACCTCTCTCTCTAGATCATGCAGATCCTTCCTGACACGCCTGGGCGGGGGAGTCCTATCCACCATGTAATGGTTGGGATGATCGTCCCTGAAACACCCAAGCAGGTACTGCAACGAAAGCATATTGCTATGCTGACGTACGGGAAGGATCTTCGTCTCCTCATGAAGATGGTCCACTGGTGTCATGAGGAGGCACCCTGTCGCTGTCCTCAGGGCGGCATTCTGGCAGGTCTGAATATTTCTCCATTGCGTATCACTGGAATTCGCAGACCACACTGGAACCGCATAGCTAGCCACAGACCGACCTATCGCTTTGTAAGAGGTCAACAAGGTTTCCTTATCTGCGCCCCAAGTGCTGCCGGCAAGCGACTTGAGGACCTTGTTCCTACTTTTCAGCTTATCGCAGATAGCTGTGGTATGCGCGGACGATTTGAACATGCTGTCAAATGTGACCCCAAGTATTTTGGGGTAGTTGGTGGTCGGAATTGTATGCCCCTCGACCTGCACATTCAACGGCATTCTCATCTCCGCAGTCCATGTGGTGAAAAGTGTGGCTGACGACTTCGAGGCGGATATTTTCATATTCCTCGCTTTGAAGAAAGCTGCTAAATCGATGAGATATGCGTTCAACCTCACACATATGTCATCAACAATGGGACCCGACGCCATAATCGTACAATCATCTGCATACGTAACGATTTCTATGCCGTCCGGAGGGCGTGGAATACCGGAAAGGTAGAGATTAAACAGTTCCGGAGAAATCACTCCACCTTGGGGAACTCCCTGTTTAACTCTACGGGGTTTAGACTTCTTGTTCCGGAACTCCACGTACGACTGGCGTCCACACATATAGTTGATTATCCAACGTTTCAAACTCGGCCGGAGGGAAGTGTTCTCAATGTCCTCAAACAGCGTGGCATGGCTGACAGTATCAAAGGCTTTTGATAGGTCAAGCGCTACCAACACTGTTCTATCGCACGGCCGGTTCTGGTTAAGTCCTCTACTTATATGCGTGGAAATGGCGTGCAACGCTGTTGTTGTACTATGTTGCTTACGGAATCCATGTTGATGATCCGCAACTGGATAGCTTTCTCTAATGCTGGGGAGGAGTAAAGCCTCAAGGGTCTTCGCTACTGGCGACAAAAGTGAAATCGGCCTGTACGATTCACCTTTGCTGGCATCCTTGCCCGGCTTCAGTAGCGGGACCACCCTGCCCATAGTCCAGGCTTCGGGGACGACGTGGGTGGCTATCGACAAGTTGAGGACGTTGGTCAAGTACTCGACTCCTGGCTCGTCCAGCTGCTTCAGCATACACATAGATATTCCATCTGGGCCCAACGCTTTAGATGACTTCGCGTTACGGATGACATATGCAACATCACCCATCGTAAACTGTGGTGGTACCTCCTCGGCTGGAAGAGATCTTATACGACGAAGTACTCTTCTCTTCGCCCTGTCGCTCTCGGGATGCTCGACAAACTGTCGGTTAAAATGACTTGCGCATCTCTTCGGATCAGTCACAGTTTCGTCGTTAAATGTGACTGAGGTCCTATCATCCTTTTTACCAGGGTTCGAGAGCGACTTAACCGTTGCCCACAGTTTACTTACTCCGGTACCAATGTTGCAACTCTTCAGGTGCTCCAACCATCTATTCCGCTTGTGCTCCGCGACTAATCTGCTGACCTCCAACGTGAGATCCCTGACCCTGGGATCTGCTGGGTTAGATCGACGGAGCTCATCACGCTCGTTTGCCAGACCAACTGCTTCTGCTGGGAAATTGGGTCTCATCTCGGGTATTCGACCAGCAGGTATAAATCTAGCAGCTGCAGCAGTGATGATGCCTCGGAATTTCCTTTCTGCTACCCGTACATCAGAAGGAATGGAAAGTTCTCTGAAGCGTTGGTTGGTGAACTCTCTGAAACCTTGCCAGTTAGCTTTCCTATGGTTAAGGAAAGTGCGGCGTTCAGAGATGACGAAATCGGGCGGTCTGCTGATGGAGACGATTATGGGGAGATGGTCTGATCCAAGAGAAATGACGGGCTGCCAGCTGACGTCATTTATCAGACCCGGTGACACGATGGTTATATCTGGCGAACTGTGACACTCTCCCCTTATTCTGGTGGGGGCATCCTCATTTACCGTGCAAAACGTGGAGCTATCAATTTGCTCTGCCAGCACTGATCCCCTCTGGTCATTACCTAGGACGGAATGCCACAACTCATGGTGGGCATTGAAGTCCCCTAGCACCAGGCGGTTATTGCCCTCCAATAGAAAACTAATATTGGGCAAATAACGCGGTTCACAGCTGTTAATCGGCGGTATATACACGTTAAGCACCTCTACCTCGGCAGTACCACATTTAACTGCTACCCCCATACATTCCATGTATGGGTCACTAGAGTCAAGCTCAAGCGAGATAGGCCTGTATTGAACAGAGTGGTGCATAAGGAATGCTAGGCCTCCACCTCCACTTCTGGTGCGATCCTTCCTCAGAACGTTGTAACCATCACAACGCTGTAGGCTACAATTTTCATTGAGCTTGGTTTCCTGCACCGCCGCGACCAAAATATTCTTCCGATTCATGAAATCCACTATCTCATCTATTTTTCCTCGGAGACCGTTGCAATTAAATTGCAGAAACGATGCACTATCAGGGGTGGGAACAGCAACGTGAGGTGTTAAGTGCTGCATACTTGGTTGCTGTTCAGGAGACTGCGGTGGAGTTCCGTACTCCGACGAAGAAGACGACGACGTAGACGAAGACTCACTGGGGATAGCGCTGTCGCAGCACGAGGCAACGTAATCCCTATCGCTGTAATCTCGTAACCGGGCCAACCCGGAACAATTCCTGAAGTGCACCCACTCCCTGCACCCATTACATCTCACCGACACTGACCTGTGGTGAATGATGTTCTGGCAAACCGAACAGAACCACGGTCCGGGGTTTTGTTCGATCCCGGCACGGACCAAAAGAATCCGGAGCAAGCATTCCGGGATATGTTGCTCCCAAAACAGAAAAACAATACAAACATATATAACTGGGTTGGCAGCCGCTGGCCGAAATAAATCGGGTCAATCCGGTATCGTAGAACCCGCCGCCGTGGGATTGATAACCTAGCATATGGAAGTTGTTGTTGAAATCAGTTCAAATTTGGATAGATCTACCATATACATATTCTCCCGATTTTAACTAAATGATACATTGGGATTCAAAACTAAATTATTAGCTTGGAACTTGAGCTATATCGGCCCTTAATTAGGCATAACCTCTTTTATAATGAAACACCAAGTCTTCAAACGGGCACTATTTTTTTTAATTAACTTCTGAGGGCATAGCCTTTGGCGCGGATTTTTTTTTTTTTAATTATTTTTATAATTTTTTGTTTTTGTCTTTCTTTCCAGATCACCGTCACTGCTGCTGACCAGGTCAAACCAGGCCAGGAAGTCGCCTTGAAAATTAAAACTGCCCCCAACTCGTTTGTGGGCCTCAGGGCGGTGGATCAAAGTGTCCTGCTATTGGGATCGAACAATGACATTCGTGCCAATGAATTGCGCGATATTGTGGCTTCATATGTCACACAAACCCCTAATGAGGTTGCCTCTTCTTATTATCCTGGTTCCAAATCCGGTTGTATTACCCTGACAAATGGTGATTATATCTATGATCGGACCGCTGAAACGGATTCTACACCATCGGATGATTTGTCAAATAGCCCCCTAAATTCACCACTAAATTATACACCAAATGGCCAGCAAAGTTCAGACGATGGCCCTAGCGCCAAACCTTCGAATGAACCTGAACCCATACAGGTTCGCAAAGATTTTGCTGAGACCTGGATATTTGATAATATTGAAAAGTATGTGGTGGTGGGATGATATTTTGTTGGAGAAAATTTTTTAAAAACTGATTTCTTTGTTTTTCCTGTAGCACTGACAAGGAAGAATTTACCTGGTCCAAGAAAATACCCGATACCATTACCTCATGGGTGTTGACCGGCTTTGCTATGAACAGTGAAAAAGGTTTGGCAGTGACTGGCGAAGAAACAAAGATTACCACCTTCAAACCATTTTTCATTTCCATACGGCTGCCATATTCCGTTAAGAGAGGTGAGAATGGATAAATTTTTAAAAAAATATTTTTGAATGTCTCAACCACGTCATGAATTTTTTAAGATTCATTTTTTGTGGTCGCACCAAAGGGATATTTTAAAAATATTTTTTCAATGATTTTTTGAAATTAATTTTTGGAGGGTCACAACAAGGCGTTAATTTTTTAAAATTATTTTTTCGAGGTTCTATGTAATGCGTGGATTTTTTGAAAATAAAAAAAATATTTTTTTTTAAATTTTTCCAGGTGAGGTCATCAATATCCCCGCCCTGGTCTTCAATTATTTGGACAAAACCCTCGATGTTGAGGTCACCTTGGATAATAGCGGCAATGAATTTGAATTTACTGAAATCACCAACGAAGTAATTGGCGATCAATCACGTACGAAGATGGTTCGAGTACCTGCTATGGGTGCCGCCGGAGTTGCCTTTATGATCCGCCCAAAAGTTTTGGGTAATGTCATGTTGAAGTACACCGCCATTTCTCCTGTGGCCGGTGATGCCATCCACAAATCGATGAAGGTTGTACCCGAAGGCGTTACCAAATATGGTAATCGGGCCTTCTTCGTCAATCTCAACAAGGGAGCGGAAATGAAATCGTCCTTTGAATTGGAAATACCTGCGGAGATTATACCCGATTCGCTACATGTTGAGGTCGGGGTTGTGGGTGATATTTTGGGTCCTGTCGCCCATAATCTCGATAATTTGGTACGCCTACAAAAGAGTAACGGGGAACAGACTATGTCCACCTTGCTGTCTAGTTATTTGATTTTGAAATATTTATATGTAAGTTCGGCCCTGTCCACATGAGGTTCACTTTTTTAATCATCCTCATTCTCCGTCCTCCCTAGGACACCAAACGCCTGACCAGCTATATACAAATGAAGTTACGTTTCTTCATGAATACTGGCTACCAAAAGATGCTCAACTATCTTCATACTGATGGCTCCTTTAGCTCGTTTGGACCTGATAAACGAGATTATGGTTCTACCTTGCTGACAGCCTATGTGGCCAGATCCCTAATCCTATTGCAGGAGTACAAAAAAGTTGATCTAAAAATCATTGAAGACTCCTTGGAATACTTGGTCGACCAACAAGCCAAAAATGGTTCATTTACCGAAAAAAATGATGACTTCTTCAATGCGGATCAAGCCAATCTTGTGTACCTCACATGTTCGGTTCTCTTGACCTTACTGGAAAATAAGTCCTATGCTGAGAAATATTCGCAAGAAATCACAAAGGGTTTGGAGTTCATTAATGAGAATTCGGAAAAATCTGAATCCCTTCATGCCCTGGCAATTGCCACCTATACCCTGGATAGGGCCCACCACGCCAAGGCCCCTGAGAAGTTGACAAAATTGAATTCATTGGTCAAAACTGATGGTGATCGTAAAGTGTGGTCCACTTGGGATGGGCCACTAAATCCTTTTGTCAATAGCATTGATGTGGAAATTAGCTCTTATGCCCTGCTAACCCTGCTCAATCAACCCTCACCAAATATGGATGAAATTTTGCCCATAATTAGATGGATCATTTCCCAGCGTAATAGCAATGGTGGTTTTGACTCCACCCAGAACACTGTGGTGGGTCTACAGGCTCTCATAAAATTCGCCAAATTAGCTGACTATGACCCGGCAAAAATGGTCGTGGACATAGCCTCCAAGGGTGCCGACAAAGATAAACAGGAAACCCTCAAGCTCACCAAGGAAAATGCTATTATCTATCAAAATGTGGAGGTAAGTCCAAACAGGATGAAATTCGATCCAAGAACGTTATGATTTTGTTCCTCTTTTTTTCAGTTGCCTGATAAAACCAAATCCGCGGAGTTCTCAGCCAAGGGTAGTGGCGCGGCCATGGTCCAAATTGCCTATCAATATAATACCCTGGAAAAGGAACAGACCAGTTTTGAGATTACCACCGAGAAACAAAACGCCTGCCAAAAAACCGCTCTCCTAATGAATGTCTGTGTGGAATATAAGGGCGAGGGTGAAGCTTCGAATATGGCGGTGTTGGAAATTAATACCCCCTCGGGATATGTGGTGGAAGATGACAGTCTGCCCGCCATCAAGAAGGCGAAGAGAGTTGGTGTAAGTATTATGAAAGAAAAAAAACCTATATAAATATTTTTTGAAAGACCTACAAAACGAGAATTTTTTGCAAAATATTTTTGCGGGAACTATACAGGACGAGGATTTTTCGAAGAGTATTTATAGGCGTGGATTTTTTAAAGAAAATTTTTTGGAGGCCTTGGTGTGGATTTTTTTTTAATAATTTTTTGGATTTTGAAAAAAAAATATTTTTTCAAAATAATGTTCCCATTAATAATTTTATTTTCTCCCGTTTTTATTTTCAGAACGTCGAATTGGAAAATTCCAACTCGCTGCTGGTGATCTACTTCGATCATTTGTATAAGAATCAAAAGACTTGCATTCTCTACGAGGGCATTCGTGTCCATGCTGTTGCCATGCAAAAACCTGCTGCCATCCAAGTCTACGATTTTTACGATTCGAATAAGAAGGCAACCGAGTTTTATGAAGTTGAATCGAAACTCTGTGATATTTGTGATGGCGAAGAGGAGTGCAGTAAATGCAAATAAACACAGCAAATAGAGATCCCTCAAAGCGTTAAGGGTTATCGGTAAACGGAATTCAGGAATTATGAATGTCTGTTAAATCGTTTTTTTTATACAATTAACATAAATAATTGTGTAATAAAAATTAAAAAAAAAAATTATTTATTTTATTTTTTTAAATTAAAGGTCTCAAATATAATTTGAAAATATCAACGGGTATTGATAGGCCTCCTAAAAAATATTGAAAAAAAATCCTCGCCTATTGATAGGCCTCTAAACATAACTCAAAAAAAAATCCACGCCGGTTGATAGGCCTCCAAACATAACTCAAAAAAAAAATCCACGCCTGTTGATAGGCCTTAAAAAATAATATTTAAAAAATCCACGCCTATTGATAGGACTCCAAAAATAATTTGAAAAAATCCTCGCTTATTGATAGGCTCTTCCGACCCTATAAAGTATATATATTCTTGATCAGCGTAAAATTCTATGACGATATAGCCACGTCCGTCTGTCTGTTGTAATCACTCTAGCGTCTAAACAAATTGAGATAGATCGCCAAAATTTTGCCTTTTGTCTGCAGGCAGGTTAAGTTCGAGGATGGGATTTATCGGTCTATTTGGTAATTCGGTAATTTAAGTTATTATTGGGTAGCAAATCTCTCCACAAAAAATTATAAATATAGGATAATTTTTTCCGGTAACCCCCATATAAGGGTAGTCCCAATTTTCGATATTTTGAGGTTCTTGAGCGCGTTTTTCAAACGAATTCGCTGAAATTTGGTATTTTGTAGTCGTATATGGTAACAAATCTCGCCACCAAAAATTATTACTAGTCACCCCTTTATAGGGGTAGTCCCCATATACATTTTATACCCTTCAACAATCTGTGGTATGTCTTTGTGCATATGCTTGTAACAGGCAAAAGGAAACGAGATAGACACATGGTTCCTTTTGTGAATATGCACTTTCTGAGTCGATATATGCATTATGTGTGTCAAGTTTCCTAAAAATCGGTTCAGATTTGGATATAGCTCCCATATATATTTTCGTCCGATTTAAGGTAAAGTCCCTATATATTTTTCGATTTGCACGAAATTTGGTGCAGCGTAATGAATTAGGTCTAGAATAATGTGTGTCAAGTTTCCTGAAAATCGGTTCAGATTTAGATATAGCCCCATATATATTTTCGTCCGATTTAAGGTAAATCGTTTACCAAAGTCTTTAAATATCTTTCGATTTGCACGAAATTTGGTACAGCGTAAGGAATTATGTGTAGAATGATGTGTTTCAAGCTTCCTGAAAATCGGCTCAGATTTGGATATAGCTCCCATATATATTTTCGTCCGATTTAAGGTAAATGGTGCACTAAAGTCCCTATATATCTCTCGATTTCCACGAAATTTGGTACAGCGTAATGAATTAGTTCTATAATAATGTGTGTTAAATTTCCTGAAAATCGGTTCAGATTTGGATATAGCTCCCATATATATTTTTGTCCGATTTAAGGTAAATGTGGCAACAAAGTCCCTATATATCATTCGATTTGGACGAAATTTGGCACAACGTAATGAATTATGTGTAGAATGATGTGTTTCAAGTTTCCTGAAAATCGGTTCAGATTTGGATATAGCTCCCATATATATTTTTGTCCGATTAAAGGTAAATGGTGTACCAAAGTCCCTAAATATCTTTCGATTTGCACGAAATTTGGCTCAGCGTAATGAATTAGTTCTATAATAATGTGTGTTAAATTTCCTGAAAATCGGTCCAGATTTGGATATAGCTCCCATATACATTTTTGTCCGATTTAAGGTAAATTGTGTACCACAGTCCCTATATATCTTTCGATTTGCACGAAATTTGGCACAGCGTAATGAATTGGGTCTAGAATGATGTGTGTTAAGTTTTCTGAAAATCGGTTCAGATTTAGATATCGTAAATCGTTTACCAAAGTCCCTAAATATCTTCCGATTTGCACGAAATTTGGTACAGCGTAATGAATTAGGCGTAGAATGATGTGAGTTAAGTTTCGTGAAAATCGGTTCAGATTTAGATACAGCTCCCATATATATTTTCGTCCGATTTAAGGTAAATGGTGCACTATACTCCCTATATACCTTTCAATTTGCACGAAATTTGGCACAGCGTAATGAATTAGCTCTAGAATGATGTGTGTTAAGTTTCGATAAAATCGGTGCAGATTTAGATATAGCTCCCATATATATTTTCGTCCGATTTAAATTAAATCGTTTACCAAAGTCCCTAAATATCTTTCGATTTGCACGAAATTTTGTACAGCGTAATGAATTAGGTGTAGAATGATGTGTTTCAAGTTTCCTGAAAATCGGTTCAGATTTAGATATAGCTCCCATATATATTTTCATCCGATTTAATGTAAATCGTTTACCAAAGTCCCTTAAAACCTTTCGATTTACACGAAATTTGGCATAGCGTAATGAATTAGGTCTAGAATGATGTGTGTTAAGTTTCGTGAAAATCGGTGCAGATTTATATATAGCTCCTATATATATGTTCGTCCGATTTAAATTAAATCGTTTACCAAAGTCCCTAAATATCTTTCGATTTGCACGAAATTCGGCACAGCGTAATGAAGTAGGTCTAGAATGATGTGATGTGGTCTAGAATGAAGTGTGTTAAGTTTCGTGAAAATCGGTGCAGATTTAGATATAGCTCCCATATATATTTTCGTCCGATTTAAGGTAAATGGTCAACTAAAGTCCCTATATATCTTTCGATGTGCACGAAATTTGGCACAGCGTAATGAATTGGGTCTAGAATGATGTGTGTTAAGTTTCGTGAAAATCAGAGCAGATTTAGATATAGCTTCTATATCTGACCTAATGAAAAATTATGTATCGGTTGCAGAATGACATGTTTATGGATCCAATTTCATTTTACTGGTTCTTTAAAAATGCGACGTCTGTTAGGATTCATCTGTTGAATATGACCAAAGTGGTGAAGGGTATCATATAGTCGGCCCCGTCTGACTTTACTACTTTCCTTACTGGTTTTTTAATTGAAGCCTATAAATACGCTTCAAAATTGTTTTTTTTTTAATTCAAGCCTATAAATAGGCTTCCAATATTTTTTCCAAAAATCCACGCCTATATAAATGCTATAAAAATAATTTAAAAAAAATCCACTCCAATAAATATGCCTCGAAAAAATTTTTTTCTCCAAATCCACGCCTATAAATATGCCACATATTTCTTTCGTGTCTACCCCAAAGCACCCAAATTAAATGTCGGTAAATAGTTAAATAACATCTCTAACAAATCTCTGGATTAAATGGCTCGTCACGTAAAACAATTGTTTATTTTGACGTTTTACACACAAATTTTCTACCTCAACATTTACAGAATGTCCTCCACGGCGAGGTAAAATTCAGCTCCAACATTAACTGAGAACAAAAAACGAATTACATTATAATTTGCATGTAAATATGGCATGGTGGTGGTCCCGCCACAATCTAACCACCTATAAACTGTAAACCCAGACCCACCCACACACTCACACTTATGCACTTACAATAATATATGAATTTCTAAAACAAAAACAACAACTCCCAACAAAAAATACCATTTAAGACTGACTGTCTTTCCCAGTGCAGTCGAAGAACAATCACAAAAGTCGTTAGAATTTTTTTAGCCGTAAAAAAACTGCCCTCAGGAGGACAATTGTTTTTACACGCATTTGTTTTATTTGAAAACGCGATTTATATCGCGCACACCAAGGCACACCAACAAAACCATGCAATTTAATGAGCGACCTCTGCACCCCTGCCTCGACTTCGAATGCAAACAGACTTGGTGGGAGAAAATAAAGAATTGCCATTCTTTTCTATTGCCTTGCGGTTTAGTTTTAATTGCTTAAGGATTTATGCGTGGTAAACTTGGTCATTAGGGCCGGTAGATGAGGATATAAATGGCGATTTAATTTAATGGGTATTTACATTTGGTAGACCCTAAAAAAAAACCAGTAAGCTAAGTAGTAAAGTCGGACTGGGCCGACTATATGATACCCTTCACCACTTTGGGTATATTCTACATATGTATCCTAACAATTGTATGTGTAAATCGATTTATAGCAAAATCGATACACGCTATTCGGTACGCCGCGATGTTAAAAATATAATGTATATGTGGGAGATATATCTAAATCTGAACCGATTTTCACAAAAATTAACACACATCTTTCTAGACTTAATTCAGTACGTTATGCCAAATTTTGTGCAAATAGAAGGATATATATAGGGACCTTGGTGCACCATTTACATAAAATCGGACGAAAATATATATGGGAGCTATATCTAAATCTGGACCGATTTTCTCGAAACTTGGCAGACATCATTCTAGGTCTAAATGATTAGGTTGTACCAAATTTCGTGCGAATCGAAAGATATATAGGGACTTTGGGGCACCATTTACATGAAATCGGACGAAACTATATATGAGAGATATATCTAAATCAGAACCGATTTTCACGAAACATAGCACATATCATTCTAGACCTAATTCCGTCCGCTGTGCCAAATTTCAAGCAAATTGCATGATATATAGGGACTTTGGTGCACCATTTACCTTAAATCGGACAAAACTATATATGGGAGCTTTATCTAAATCTGAACCGATTTTCATGAAACTTTTCAGACATCATTTTAGGCTCAATTAAGTACGTTGTGCCAAATTTCGTGCAAATCGAAGGATATATAGGGGCTTTGGTGCACCATTTACATGAAATCGGACGAAACTATATATGGGAGCTATATCTAAATCTTGACCGATTTTCTCCAAAGTTGTCAGACATCATTCTAGGCTCAATTCAGTACGTTATGCCAAATTTCGTGCAAATCGAAACATATATAGGGACTTTGGGGCACCATTTACATGAAATCGGACGAAAGTATATATGGGAGCTATATCTAAATCTGGACCGATTTTTACGAAACTTGGCAGACATCATTCTAGACCTAAATGATTAGGCTGTACCAAATTTCGTGCAAATCGAAAGATATATAGGGACCGTTTACATTAAATCGGTAAAATATATATATATGGGAGCTATATCTAAATCTGAACCGATTTTTCACAATTTCAATAGGGTTCATCCTTGGGCCGAATAAGTGACCTATGCCAAATTTCATCCAAATCGGATCGTAAATACGACCTGTACTTTGTTTACAATTTAACATGGACAGACAGACAGACCCATGGTTCCTTTTGAATATTCTCAAAAGGAACCATGTGCCTATCTCGTTTCCTTTTGCCTGTTACAAACATATGCACAAATACATAATACCCTGTACCACAGTGTGGTGAAGGGTATAAAAAGATTTCTAAGCGCGTCGGTCTTGTGCGCAAATCCACCAATTTGAAAGACCACGTTCCAAGATGTTGTTTTCTACTTGGTCTTTCCATCTAATTCGTGGCCTACGGGAACCATCAGTAGGCTCGTTTTTATATGCCTTTTGAGCTGGGGCATTCTCATTCATCCGCACAACATGGCCTATTCGCTGCAGCTCAATACGACTGACTATGTCGATGTCCGCGTATAAATTGTAAAGCTCGTGATTCATTCGACGGCGATATTCACCGTCGACGCAGATCGGCCCGTAGATCTGTCGGAGAATTTTTCTTTCAAACACCCCAAGAGCTGGCTCAGCTGCTAGCGCATATAATAGCACGGGTAGTATCAGCGTCTTGTAAAGTGTGAGTTTGGTCCGGCGGGAGGTGGCCTTGCTTTTGAGTTGTTTGCTCAGACCAGAGTAGCATCGGTTGGCCATCACTATCCTTCTTCGAATTTCGAAACTGATGTCATTCGTTTTATTTATGGCGGTACCAAGGTATATAAAGTCTTTAACTACCTAGAAGATGTAGTTCTCAAGTTCCATAGTTGGTCCGAGTCTACTGGACGTTTTGCGCGTCGATACCATCAGCTTGGTCTTCTCGCCGTTTACTGCCAGACCCACTTTGGCAGACTCCTTTTCAATTTGTTCAAAGGTGGCTGTTACCGATCTCAATGTTCGACCCATTATATCGATGTCATCGGCGTAGGCGAGTAACATGTGTTGTTTGGTGTACAGAGTGTCATTTCTGTTCACCTTTGCCTCTCGTATGACCTTTTTCCAGCAGAATGTTAAAAAGATCACAGGACAAACTGTCACCTTGTCTGAATCCTCGTTCGGTATTGAAGGGCTCCGATAGGTCCTTGACCACTGGTTTCAATCGTTCACACAGCACACTGGATAGCACTTTATATGCGATGGGAAGGAGACTTATTCCTCTATAGTTGGCACATATCGTCTTGTCTCCTTTTTTGTGCACGAGACACAGGATGCTGAGGTTCCAATCATTGGGCATGTATTCATCTAGCCATATTGTACTAATCAGCTGGTGCATGCTCCTGACCAGCATCTGACCACCAGTCTTAAATAGTTCGGCTGGTAACCCATAATTATGCTTCAACAATTTTTTTACGCCTTTAAATATGCCCCACAAAAGTTTTCCTTTGTCTTTCCAAAAATTTCAATTTTCCTATTTCCGAATTCACTTGTTATCATAAAGGAAAATTGCAAATAGAAAAATAAGAAATAATAATAAAGAAGCATAAAATATTTCACGCCCAACCAATACAAGGATCACCACCTTTATAAGGTTACCCGCCCCTACCCCCAGAATGTCACACTTTTACACACAGATACAAAAAACCATATTCATTCAGACACACACACACATAACACAAAATATTAACACTAATAACACCAAGTGTCAATAGTTGTCACAAATTGTGTCGACTTCTGGTTGTTGCTTTCTTTCTGTTCATATGGCCAAGAACCGAACGGAACACCAAATGGAGAAGTACAGACGGCTGGCAGGCCAGCCAGCCTGCCTGACTGGCTGGCATTATGATTGCCTGTGGTACATACGTACATATATATATGATTTTATTCATGAGTTCGAGGTTATGCCATTTCGAATGGCTAACGAGAAATTACACCCTTGGCTATTTTGGGAAATCAGCAGCAGAAGGACGACAAGCAGCAGAGAGCAACACCAAAAAAACACTGCTCATTTATATATATGTAACTGAGAGTGTGTGTGTGAGGTGTATGGCACACATATGTCAAATATGTATGACAATGAATGTTAAGATTATTATCTGGACCATAAATTGCATATCCTCGGTGTTGGAGACCCCACACCTCCATGACAGCTTGTATATAACTATCAACTTTAAGAGGTTTGTACGAAGGTAGATATGGTTGATACTTCTTACCTGATTTATTAAGATGTTTATAATTTTTAAAAACAACATACCTGCAAAGAAGAGAGAAAACAAATTTATTAAGAATTAATCGAAAAAATAGTCTATAAAAACTATACTTTAAAAAATCCACGCCTATAGATATGCCCTAAAAATTCTACTTTAAAAAATCCACGTCTATAAATATGCCCTAAAAATTCTACTTTAAAAAATCCATGCCTATAAATATGCCCTAAAAATTCTACTTTAAAAAATCCACGCCTATAGATATGACCTAAAAATGATGTTTAAAAAATCCACGCCTATAGATATGCTGTAAAAATGATGTTTAAAAAATCCACGCCTATAGATATGCCGTAAAAATGATGTTTAAAAAATCCACGCCTATAGATATGCTGTAAAAATGATGTTTAAAAAATCCACGCCTATAGATATGCTGTAAAAATGATGTTTAAAAAACCCACGCCTATAGATATGCTGTAAAAATGATGCTCAAAAAATCCACGCCTATAGATATGCCCTAAAAATGATGTTTAAAAAATCCACGCCTATAGATATGCCCTAAAAATGATGTTTAAAAAATCCACGCCTATAGATATGCCCTAAAAATGATGTTTAAAAAATCCACGCCTATAGATATGCCCTAAAAATTATGTTTAAAAAATCCACGCCTATAGATATGCCCTAAAAATTATGTTTAAAAAATCCACGCCTATAGATATGCTGTAAAAATGATGTTTAAAAAATCCACGCCTATAGATATGCTGTAAAAATGATGTTTAAAAAATCCACGCCTATAGATATGCTGTAAAAATGATGTTTAAAAAATCCACGCCTATAGATATGCCCTAAAAATGATGTTTAAAAAATCCACGCCTATAGAAAATCTACGCCTATAAGTATGCCGCATAAATTAAATTCATGTTTTCTTTTTTTAATTCCTTCGGGTACTATTTTTTAAAATTTTATTTCACAAGATAAAATTTCAATTTCGAATATATATATTTTTTTTTTTTTGTTACCAAAAATTGTGTTCTGAAACTCAATGTAAATACATATTTCTATGGAGACAAAGAAAGAGCAATCAATAAATACTTGAAGCATTACAATGAAAGATGTCGGAAAAAATAAAAAAAAAAATACAACAAATATATAATAACAATATTTGTTGCAATGATAACAAAATTGTCAATAATTTCCATATTCAAAGAAGGAGAACAAAAAAAAGAGAAATCTCAAAATATTTTAAATCTACTTTTCAAAGAACAACATTGCAATGGCATATTTTCGATGGCTTTCAATTTTTGTTTTCTGAAATGAAGTCATCATCCGAAGGGGGTGGGGGGGAGAATGGAAGAGAGGGAGTCATGGAATATATGCAACCATATTCCCTGAGACATTATCATACAATGAATATTTTTTCTATATAATTTTTCTTTTTCCTATTTTGTTACAATGTTAGCAAAAATCATCATCATTGGTGCTCCCCCTCAAACAACCTCCGCTTCCTCCCTTTCTCGACCCATATATACATATCGAGAGGGGAAATTGAATGTGCAGAAAATAAGACTTGTACTTTTTTATATTATTTCGTTTTTTCTCCTCACAAAGTTATTCCCTAGATAACTCAAATTGAATGCCAATAATGTCACAAATAATACAAAGCAACAGTCACACACACATACAATGCCAATATCACATAAAAGCATCGATGAACTACAATGATGACACTCACACAATCGCACACACACACTTACTCAGACAGAAAGACAATGGGAACAACGAATGAAACTGAAATGGACAATGACATTATATCGAGGGGAGAACACACACACACCAACACATATACAAATGTATTCCAAAACGGCCAACAATGGAATATGAATCGAATCTCCGACTACTGCTACTTCAGGCACAAATGGCCACTTACTTAAGGACTGAGCATCCAAAAGGAACGTAAAATGGGCCAAAGTTAAGAAATAAAAAAACGGACAAAGGAACATCGTCGTCGAACTCCATGAATAATTTACGAGAGGGGAGGAATTTTCTAAGAAGAAGAATGGAATAGTTTTTCTAGCATATTTTAGGCGTGGGTTTTTTAGAGAATTTTTTTCAATGCATATTTTTAGGCGTGAATTTTTTAAATAATATTTTTAGCCACAAGGGCTTTTTAGGTCATATCTAGAGGCGTGGATTTTTTAAACATCATTTTTTTAACATCATTTTTAGGGCATATCTATAGGCGTGGATTTTTTAAACATCATTTTTAGGGCATATCTATAGGCGTGGATTTTTTTAACATCATTTTTAGGGCATATCTATAGGCGTGGATTTTTTAAACATCATTTTTAGGGCATATCTATAGGCGTGGATTTTTTAAACATCATTTTTAGGGCATATCTATAGGCGTGGATTTTTTAAACATCATTTTTAGGGCATATCTATAGGCGTTGATTTTTTAAACATCATTTTTAGGGCATATCTAGAGGCGTGGATTTTTTAAAGTAGAATTTTCACAGCCTCCTTAGAGGCGTGGATTTTTTAAAGTAGAATTTTCACAGCCTCCTTAGAGGCGTGGATTTTTTAAAGTAGAATTTTTAGGGCATATTTAGAGGCGTAGATTTATGATGTATCACAAAGAAAATGTAAAATTTTACAGTTTTTTTACTGCCCATAAAAATAAACCTCAAAATATGCATATTATTAAAATGAGCCCCTAAAATTATGCTTCATAAAAAAACAAAACACACTGCAAACAAATACGTTTTTCACGCTTCACTTCTTTAAAAAATCTAAATAATATTTATGAGGGTACACCCCATCCCATACCATTGCAGTGATAGCCCGCCCAGACTTTTTTGTCTGTTCTCTGTCTGTGGCAATTGTTTATTGAAAGAAGAAAAAAAACTTCTCCCAGCCTAACCTCAAGTCTGGCCGTCCGCCAGCCAGCCAGCCATCCGTCCAACTTCCTCCCATTAAATAAGTCTGAACAAAAAATTATGAAAGATGATTTACCCAGAAAAATCTATCTGTGTGTGTGTTTGCGGATTTTTATTTTTTTTATTTCAATCTGCCTCGGTCTGAGTGTGTGTGTGTGTGTGATTTCATTTATTTGTTTGCCTATAAATACCACAACCGGCTTATTTGCTTAGATTTCTGCTACTAGGACAACAACAACAACCACTACAATAACAAATGTAAATATGTTTTTGTATTGTTGGCGTTTTTGTTGTTGTTTTAAATTTGCCGTTACAAACGATTGCTATTGTTGAATGATTCTATTATTTGTTAAGCCGCCCTTTGTTCTTGTTGTTGTTAATGTATTTGTTTTTTATTTGTTCGAAATTTAATTCATTTATTGTTCTAAATCAATTGATGTTCACTTTTTTCCATGGAATTGTTTTGCTCGCAAAGGAAGAAGGAGGTGGGGTAAATATTTAATGGTCGAATAAATCTGAAGCTGTTATTGTTTAAATTATGTTTTATGTTTTGTTATTAGATGCTCTAAGAGAAACGAGGGTAGTTGGGAAAAACTAAAAACGAAAAAATATTTTTTAAAAAAATCCACGCCTCTAAATATGCCCTAAAAATTATACATTAAAAAATCCACGCCTCTAAATATGCCCTAAAAATTATACATTAAAAAAACGCCTTATACAAAATTTATTTAAAAAATCCACGCCTCTAAATATGCCCTAAAAATTCTACTTTAAAAAATCCACGCCTTTAAATATGCCCTAAAAATTCTACTTTAAAAAATCCACGCCTCTAAATATGCCCTAAAAATTCTACTTTAAAAAATCCACGTCTCTAGATATGCCCTAAAAATGCTACTTTAAAAAATCCACGCTTCTAAATATGCCCTAAAAATTCTACTTTAAATATCCACGCCTATAAATATGCAATAAAAATTCTACTTTAAATATCCGCGCCTCTAAATATGCCCTAAAAATTCTACTTTAAAAATCCACGTCTCTAAATATGCCCTAAAAATTCTACTTTAAAAAATCCACGCCTCTAGATATGCCCTAAAAATTCTACTTTAAAAAATCCACGCCTCTAGATATGCCCTAAAAATGCTACTTTAAAAAATCCACGCTTCTAAATATGCCCTAAAAATTCTACTTTAAAAAATCCACGCCTCTAAATATGCCCTAAAAATTATACTTTAAAAAATCCAAGCCTAAAATTATACCCTAAAAATATTTGTAAACTATTCAGGCCTACTAAGTATGCAATAAAATATTTTAAAACTATCCAGGCCTACAAAAATATATTTTCATCCATTCTTCTTTTGTTTCCAAAAAACCGAAAATGGAAAACTTTTTGCCTGATTTGTTTTGCCCAGTTTCATTAAGTGTTAATAAGATGTATTTGCTTGCTTTGTTGCTAATCAAACAATGGATTTGAATTGCCTTCAATGAACCCTGAAATTATGCTTTAGTTAAGTTTATGGGGTATAAGTAGTCGCCTACAAAGTAGGTCAGTTGGCAAAAGTTATTCGCTTTTGTTTGGCAGAGCAAAGCAAAGCATACTTCAAGGATGGCGGAAATAAAGCTGATTTTAAATTATACAATTAAACTGAGACATGATTAAATTTGTTCACTAAAGAGGATATATCAAAATTCAAAAGCATATTTTGGGGCATAAACTTTTTTTGCCTCCAAAGAAGCTGTGTAGGGTTTAGCTTTCAAAACCACAAAACCGGCGCATGGTGACCCTCTAAACTTTTATTGAAATTAATTTCAATAATTGACTAAATTAATTGTCTACTTTTAGGATAATATTTTATTTGCCTAGTTTTTGGGGTCAACCACAAGCAAACACACACATACACATGCACGCACACAGTTGCTAATTGCTACAAAAGAAATTTTTTGTGTAAATATTTACATGTGTATTAGTATAATTTAAAATTGTGTTGTTTAACTAGCAAACATGAAAAGACCTGGTGTTAATCAAAATAATCCACTCTGCCGGATAATTAACATAAGTCAAGGTCCTTTACTTCAACTCGACATGGGCCATTATGAGTTCATAGAATACAAATATGAATTTGCGAAAAAAAGGAACAAACATATATAAGGCAAATAAAAAGACAATGCGAACGTAAGGTGGGTCGAAGAAGGGCATATCTATAGGCGTGGATTTTTTAAACATCATTTTTAGGGCATATCTATAGGCGTGGATTTTTTTAAACATCATTTTAAAGCATATCTATAGGCGTGGATTTTTTAAACATCATTTTTAGGGCATATCTATAGGCGTGAAATTTTTAAACATCATTTTTAGGGCATATTTATAGGCGTGGATTTTTTAAACATCATTTTTACAGCATATCTATAGGCGTGGATTTTTTAAACATCATTTTTACAGCATATCTATAGGCGTGGATTTTTTAAACATCATTTTTACAGCATATCTATAGGCGTGGATTTTTTAAACATCATTTTTACAGCATATCTATAGGCGTGGATTTTTTAAACATCATTTTTAGGGCATATCTAGAGGCGTGGATATTTTATGGAATATTTTCGATGGTATTTTTTCAGCCACGACCCTCCCTATCTAACAACCAACCCAACTAATGTGGGTTACCTGACCAAAATACACAAAACAAAACCCCACCCCAAACAAAGTTAGAAGCCACTAACCGAGTTACTCAACGAATACACCTCAATTCACTGTCACCCTCCTGCATAGTTAGCAATTATCATTATTTTTGCGCCAAAACCGACATAGTTTGCTTTTCAAAAAAAAAAGTCAGCTGCATGATGCGGACGTCAGTGTGGATGTGTGCCCTGGTCGACGTACTTGTGTATGTACATATATAATTCGACATATCGTTGTTGTGATTTCCGCTCAGTCACCACCACAACAACAAGAGCAACAACTATCACAATTATACCAAAAAGGGGTGTTCACACCCCATGTATTTAATTGAGTGGAAACCTAACCTATATCAGTGTGACCAACAATTTTGAACAGCGTCATGATGTTATTACGTCCAGATGTGTGTCGATGTGTTTGTGTATGAGTGGTATTCCCATATTGCACGATATGGTATTTAGCGTGAACACCACACCGCCTCCCGCAGTAGAGCTACAAACTATGGACCATGGAACAATTTGCGAAAATAAATGAAAAGAGGAAGCAAAAGTAAAAAATAATATAGAACAAAATGTCGGATGAAACACACCCGCACATACATAAAAGCCATAATCATGGGCAAATTACAACTCCATGAAATGATAATACCATGTTTTTGTGTTTAGCCCCCAAACGGAACAACAACAACAACCACATCATGGTCATTATGGTGGCCGTCATTGTGTGGTTATACGTGATTGTACACGTGCCACAGTGACCTTTTTTCATTAAAAAAGCACAAATTAAATTTTCAGAACATTGAAAGTAAAACAAATAAATAAAAAAAAAAATACACGCATGTTTATTCTGTGGCCCGATCCTCTTGTCCATGTAAAAATGCGAGATGTTTGGACCATAATTGCAGCCTCTGGAGCCACCAGAAAAACCGACAAAAATTAAGTATTTGGTCCATTTCATCCCCTTAATATTAACGGACCATTATCAAAAACAAAAGGGGTCTTCGATGGCCAGTACCCATCCTACATGCAAAATTTCGTGAAAATTTGTCCATAATTGTGGTCTGTATCGTGTTTAAAAATTATAATGGACAGACGGACGGACACACATGTCTAGATCGACTCAGCTAGTCGAGATATGACGATCGGTATACTTAAAGGTGGGTCTAGGACCAATGTTTCGCGGCGTTACAAACTTTTGGGGCTGCACAAAGATATAATACCCTGACAACATAGTTTTGTAGGGTATAAAAATCCACGTCTATTGTACTTACTTACTTAGTTGGCCTGTGACAGAACTTTCGTTCCATAAGCCGAGCTTAAAAAAGATTTTCAGGCGCATCGGTCTTTCGCCCAGTTTTTCCAATTTGAAAGACCATATTCGGCAATGTTGTCTTCCACTTGGTCTTTCCATCTTATTCGTGGTCTTCCCCTTCCGCGTGAACCATCAGCTGGTTCGCTTTTATATGCCTTCTGAGCTGGGGCATCTTCATCCATGCTCACAACATGACCTAGCCAACGTAGTCGCTGCAGCTCAATACGTCTACAAATGCCGATGTCCGAGAATAGCTGGTACAATTCATGGTACATTCGACGGCGTTATTCACCGTAAACGCCGATCGGTCCATAGATCTTTCGGAGAATTGTTCTCCCAAACACTCCAAGAGCTGCCTCATCTGCTTGCGCAAGTACCCATGCTTCAGATCCGTATAACAGCACGGGTAGAATCAGCGTATTGTGGGTTTGGTCTGGGGGGAGGTGGCCTTGCTTTTGAGTAGTTTGCTCAGACCATAGTAGCATCGGTTGACCATCACTATCCTTTTCCGAATTTCAAAACTGATGTCATTCGTTTTATTTATGGCGATACTAAGTTATATAAAGTCTTTAACTACCTCGAAGCTGTAGTTCTCAAGTTCCACAGTTGGTCTACTTGACGTCTTGCGGGTTGATACCATCTTAGTCTTCTCGCCGTTTACTGCCAGACCCACTTTGTCAGACTCCTTCTCAATTTGTTCAAAGGTGGCTGATACCGCTCGCAATGTTCGACCCATTATATCGGTGTCATCGGCGTATGCGAGTAACATGTGTTGTTTGGTATACAGAGTGCCATTTCAGTTCACCTTTGCGTCTCGTATCAACTTTTCCAGCAGGATGTTAAAAAGGTCACACGACAAACTATCACCTTGTCTGAATCCCCAATCTGTATTAAAGAGCCCCGATAGGTCCTTTCCGACTTTAACTGCTGATCTTGTGCCTGTTAAAGTTATCCTACATAGCCGAATTAATTTTGCAAGAATGTCAAACGCAGACATGGCTTTATACACCTCTGAACGGATAGGGCTGTCGAATGCGGTATTGTAGACGACGAATAGGTGGTATGTGTCGATGTGTTTTTCGTGGGTTTTATCCAGGAGTTGGCGCAGAGTGAAAATCTGTACAATGGTGGATTTGCCAGGTCTGAAGCCGCATTTGTATGGTCCAATAATGCCTTTGGTCATTGGCTTCAATCGTTCACACAGTACATTGGTGGTATCCAGTGCGAATATGCGATGGCAAGAAGGCTAATTCCTCTATAGTTGGCACATATCGTCTTGCCTCCTTTTTGGTGCACGGGACACAAGATGCTGAGGTTCCAATCATTGGGCATGCACTCTTCTAGCCAAATTATACTAATCAGCTGGTGCATGCTCCTTGCCAGCATCTGATCACCAGTCTTGAATACTTCGGCTGGTAACCCATCGGCTCCTGCTGCTTTATTGTTCTTGAGCCGATTAATTGCTTTTATGACCTCATCTTGGCTAGGTGGTATACACTCTATACCATCATCTCTTATTGGTTCTGGGGTATCCACTTCACAGCTACTATTTGATACCAGAAGTTTTTCAAAATGCTCCTTCCAGATCCTCCGCACGCTGTCTGTATCTACCACCAAGTTTCCTTCTTCATCTCTACAGGAGGATGTGCCTGTACCAAAGCCTTCGGTTTGGTGTTTTACCCGTTGGTAGAATTTTCGGACTTCATTCTGGCTCATGTCTTTTTATTTCTTCTTTTTTTCTGAAAACACATTTTTCCTCTCTCCTTTTCTCCTGATAGTTCTCCATCGCATTACGTGTTGCTACAGTCCGCAGGGTTGCCCTATACGCTGCATTTTTCATATCAGTAGCATTATGACACTCCTGATCGTACCACGAATTTCTTGATGGTGGTCTTAAGTACCCAAGTGTTGCTTTTGCTGCAGTTTTTAGGGAGTGGGCAATTCTCTGCCATTGTGCTTCTATATTATTATCGGGACAAGGAGAGCTTTCGTCAAGCAAATGGATAAGTTGAGCGGAGTAGGCTTCTGCTATCTGTGGTGTTTGTAGCTTTTCGATCTCAAATTTCCATATTACATTAGATCGCACCTTTGCAGCAACATTAAGACGGGTGCGTACCTTGGCTGCCACAAGGTAATGATCCAAATCGATATTCGCTCCCCGGATCGATCGGACGTCTAAAACACTGGATGAATGCCTTCCGTCTATAACAACATGATCGATTTGATTTCTTGTTGTTCGATCGGGAGAAATCAAAGTGGCCTTGTGTATATCGAAATGCTTGAATCTGGTGCTGCTGAGTTGAGTACCATGTTTTTTACTGCCGCGAAGTCAATCAACCTCATGCCATGGTTTTTAATGGAGGCTGAATTTTCCGACAGTGGGACCAAAGATATTTTCTCTTCCGATTTTTGCATTAAAATCTCCTAGCAGAATTTTAATGTCATGGTCAGAACAGCGATCATACTCTGTTTCTAGGCTCTCATAAAATATGTCGTTGGTCTGCTCATCTTTATCTTCGGTCGTAGCATGGGCGCAAATGAGACTGACGTAGAAGAACTTCGCTTTTATACGGCTTATAGCAATTCGCTAATCTTCTGGAGTGAATCTGTAGACGAGGTCTTTTACTCTCCTGTTAACCATAAATCCGCAGCCAAATTCACGTCTCGTTTCATGGCGGCTATAATACAGGGCGTAATCATCTGATTTACTTACGCCAGCCCATTTCCATCGCATTTCCTGTAAGGCAATATTATCGGCTTTGTACTTCTTGGGTACATCCGCCAAAGCGAACACTGCAACTGTTCTGTACAACGTGCGCAAATTCCAAGTGCAGATTCGCAGATCGTGGTCCTTTATACGTTTGCGGGAGTCGTCAACATTAGGTGACTTTGGTTTTCTTTTTCTTTGCTTTTTCATAGTAGGAAGGATTTTCCGAGAGTGGGCAACTAACCCGAGGCCTCAACTCATTTTTTTATTGTTCTTAGGGGTGAACTCGTGGCACATATTAGCTCACTATTTCACCGGGTGATAAAAATAGCTACCCCAAGTGGCCCCACGGGGAGGTCAGTGTCCATAATTGAGATGAATGAGGGACCAATATAAGCCTGGACTTCGTCATGTTAAAGCCAATAAGAGCAGTTGGTTGGTATCTATCATCCCCTACGCCACACCATGATAGGCAATGAAAAATACATTTTAAAAAATGCACGCCTTTTGATAGGCCCTGAGAATGTTATTCAAAAAATCACGCCTTATGATAGGCCTTAAGAATGTTATTTAAAAAATGCACGCCTATTGATAGTCTCTGAAAAAATATTCATAGAAAATCCACGCCTATTGATAGTCTCTGAAAAAATATTCATAGAAAATCCACGGCTATTTGAAGGACCTTAAAAATATTTTTAAAAAAATCCACGGTTATTTGAAGGACCTTAAAAATATTTTAAAAAAATCCACGGCTATTTGATGGACCTTAAAAATATTTTTTAAAAATCCACGCCTTATGATAGGCCTTGAGAATGTTATTCAAAAAATCCACGCCTATTGATAGTCTCTGAAAAAATATTCATAGAAAATCCACGGCTATTTGAAGGACCTTAAAAATATTTTTAAAAAAATCCACGGTTATTTGAAGGACCTTAAAAATATTTTTAAAAAAATCCACGGCTATTTGAAGGACCTTAAAAATATTTTTAAAAAAATCCACGGTTATTTGAAGGACCTTAAAAATATTTTTAAAAAAATCCACGGCTATTTGAAGGACCTTAAAAATATTTTTAAAAAATCCACTCCTTATGATAGGCCTTGAGAATGTTATTTAAAAAATCCACGCCTTATGATAGGCCTTTGAAAAGATTCTTTAAAAAATCCACGCCTTATGATAGGCCTTTGAAAAGATTCTTTAAAAAATCCACGCCTTATGATAGGCCTTGAGAATGTTATTTAAAAAATCCACGCCTTATGATAGGCCTTGAGAATGTTATTTAAAAATCCACGCCTATTGATAGTCTCTGAAAAAATATTCATAGAAAATCCACGGCTATTTGAAGGACCTTAAAATATTTTTAAAAAATCCACGGCTATTTGAAGGACCTTAAAAATATTTTTAAAAAAATCCACGCCTATTGATAGACCCTGAAAAAATATTTTTCAAAAAATCCACACCTATTGATAGACCCTGAAAAAATATTTTTAAAACAATCCACGACTATTGATAGACCACGAAAAAAATATTTTTAAAAAAATCAACAACCCTGAAAAAATATTTTTAACAAAATCCACGCCTATTGATAGACCCTGAAAAAATATTTTTAAAAAAATCCACAACCCTGAAAAAATATTTTTAAAAAAATCCACGCCTATTGATAGACCCTGAAAAAATATTTTTAAAAAAATCCACAGCCCTGAAAAAATATTTTTAAAAAAATTCCACGACTATTTGAAGGACCTTAAAAATATTTTTAAAAAAATCCACGCCTATTGATAGACCCTGAAAAAATATTTTTAAAAAAATTCACGCCTATTGATAGACCCTGAAAAAATATTTTTAAAAAAATCCACTCCTACTGATAGACCCTGAAAAAAATATTTAAAAAAACCCACGCCTCTTGATAGACCCTGAAAAAAATATTTTTAAAAAAATCCACGCCTCTTGATAGACCCTGAAAAAATATTTAAAAAAAAATCCACGCCTATTTGAATACCCTCCGCCTCTTTTTAGATAATAAAATCTAGCTCTTGGTTGTTTTTACTTGTAGAGTCATGGGTGCGTATACGTATTGCCGGTAGTTATACGTCGAGTGGGGCCAGATATTTAATAACCAGTTATTTCGAATTTATTAATTTTTAAATCCATTTTCATATGGCTCTAGAATTTTTCCATAAAAATACTTATTTTTCCATCATGCTCACATTTTTCGTCCTTTCCTCCATCTTTTGTGTGTTTCGAAAATTATTTCTTTACTCCCCGAACAAGTTAACTCATATCCGGGTATATTGTATGTTAAGTCGTGATTTCCGTTCATCTTCCTTTCGCTTTATTAGTCTTGTGATTTTCTGGTGTTTCCGTTTTCTTAGTCACATTCCATGCCAGAGCTATGCCGGAGTCATGCCACCAAGTCAGGCAATAAATTTGCTTATAAAGGATATTTTTGTAACTGCTGGTCGGATGGTTGGTTGACTGGCTTCATTAAGAGGGTTATCTTTGCAAGTAGAGACAAGGCTAAGGGCGCGGAGTGAGAGGACAATCCTGCAGCAGTAAAGTCAGCCACAGAATGCCAACAAAGTCTATGGCTGTGTCGTTCCGGCCAACCACCATGGTTTGCCATTTTAACACTCGAACGTAAATTGATTTGTCGACCTGTATGGGTAATTATCTTTATATGCCATTCCTCTTTCGGTCATCCAAAGCCACAAAATGTTGCATGTTCGGTGCTTTGCTTCGGGCGGTTGTGATTCAATTTTCTTGTTCCCTGCTTTGGCGACTGGTGTTTTCTTTCGCCTGACTTTTTTTCCTGACTTGATCCCCACATTCTTTGGCAGTGGCAATGTAATGACTTTGTGTTACAATTTTCTTGTAGGACGGCCATGTTCCTTTGCCCGACCGACCTGTGGTCCACGGGGAAGGCTAAAAATGTTGTTAAGGTAATTTATTATATGACCCTTTAGCTGGTTCAATTGGCTGGGATTTACACGCAATAAAAAATATAACTCGGGCAATTTGGTTCGAACATTCGAACAAAAAAACGGCCCGTCCTGCCTCTCTCCGTCCGGCACACAATGAAGTAAATCGAATTTATTTTATTTCAACAATTCCTTTATATGGTGAACAAAAATCGAGACTTTCAAACAGTTAACAATTCGAAGGGGAATGGGGGAAAACAGGAGGAAATAACCCCTGTACAAGAATTTTATTTTTTTAGAGTTAATGATGATTTATTTTGGGGTCAAAGTAATATTTTAATGAAGTCGTTAGGAACCGCAAGAGGTAAAATGAAACAAAGTTTAAAAGTGGAGTCCAGGAACCCATTAGAAATTAATAAAACAATCAAAAATTAGGAAATAAAAATAGTAGAAGCTGGTTATTAAACATCTGGTCCTCCACTGCGTATGACTACCGCCGATACGTATACGCAGCCTAGACTTTCACCAACAAGAAACAATCAGGAGCTGTGAATTTATTTTTTAGGGTCTATAAATAGGCGTGAATTTGTTTAATAACATTTTTAGGGTCTATCAATAAGCGTGGATTTTTATACCCTACACAACTATGTTGTCAGGGTATTATAGCTTTGTGCAGCCCCAAGAGTTTGTAACGCCGCGAAATATTGGTCCTATTTTAATGAAGTCTCTAGCAACTGAAGGTGGTAAAATGAAAAAAGTTTTTAAAGTGGATTCCAGGGAGTCATTAGGAATTAATAAAAAATTCGGAAATAAAACTAGTAGAAGCTGCTTATTAAACATCCGGTTCTCCACTGCGTATGACTACCGGCAATACGTATACGCAGCCTTGACTCTCATAACAAAAAACAATCAGGAACTGGAATTTATTTTATTTTTTAGGGTCTATCAAGAGGTGTGGATTTTTTAATGTAGGATGGGTTCGGCCAAATAAAGACCCCTATTGTTTTTGGTAAAGATCGGTTAATATTTAGGGGATGAAATGGATCAAAAACTTTATTTTTGTCTGATTTTCTGGTAGCTCCAGACGCCGCAATTATGGCTAAACATTTTTACATGAAGAAGGGGATCGGGCCAAAGAATAAGCATGCCTATTATGATAAAGATCGGTCAGTATTAAGCGGGTCCAATGGATTCTGAATTTTGTGTGCAAAATAACAAAATTTGTATTCTATAGCGTATATATTTAACCCTGAAAGACATAGATCCGAGAAGTTTATAATATATACAAGAGGAGTGGTTGACCTTTAAATTGATACCAATTATATTGTCCTATGTACTCGGATGTGGGAGTTACACTTAAATATTTACAGGTGCTTACATATTCATATATTATTTAGTAACCCATTACCATACTGGAGGGCGGAAAAATATCGCTGATCGCTTTGAAATTCTCTATGAAGATGCAGTTATGGTCAAGGACAACGCCTATAATTTTCGGTGATGATCAGATAATAATATTGGGATGAAGTGAACCGAAAACTTAATTTGTTGTGTTTTCCGAGCCGGTCTATCGGACACAATTGAAAGCCGAATAACAACACAACTTATGGTGAAGATCAAGAGAGTCAACTAAAGCCCAAGGTCGGAATATAGACCACACAAAATAAGATTTTCGTGGAAGTTGTGTGGGGTATTATATGGTTGGCCCCGTCCGACTATACTGCTCCGCTAACTGGTTTAAAAATGGTTTTGGAACTCTCCATATAAACGTGGATTTTTATAAACTACACAACTATGTTGTCAGGGTATTATAGCTTTGTGCAGCCCCAAGAGTTTGTAACGCCGCGATATATTGGTCCTAGCTGAGTCGATCTAGACATGTGTGTCCTTCCGTCTGTCCATTATAATTTGTAAACACGATATATACCACAGTTATGGACCAATCTTCACGAAATTTTGCATGTAGGATGGGTTCGGCCCAATGAAGACCCCTATTGTTTTTGGTAAAGATCGGTTAATATTTGGGGGATGAATGGACCACCACTATACTGTGGTACAGGGTATTATGTCTTTGTGCATATGTTTGTAACAGGCAAAGGGAATCCAGATAGACCCATGGTTCCTTTTGAGAATATGCATAGAATCACTTTCTGAGTCGATTTACGCATGTCCGTCCGTCCATGTAATTTTGTTAACAAAGTACAGGTCGCATTTATGATCCGATTTGGATGAAATTTGGCACAGCTTATTTGTTTGGCCCAAGGACGAACCCTATTGAAATTGGGAAAAATCGGTTCAGATTTAAATATAGCTCCCATATATATATTTGGCCGATTTACGGATATTAGCCCCTGCAAATCCTTCGATTTGCACGAATTTTGGCACAGCGTACTGAATTAAGTCTAGAATGATATGTGCTAAGTTTCGTGAAAATCGGTCCAGATTTAGGTATAGCTCCCGTATATAGTTTCGTCCGATTTTAGGTAAATGGTGCACCAAAGTCCCCATATATCTTTCACTTTGCACGAAATTTGACATAGCGTAGTGAATTTAGTCTATAGTGATGTGTGCTAAGTTCAGTGAAAACCGGTTCAGATTTAGATATAGCTCTCATATATATTTTCGTCCGATTTAATGTAAATGGTGTACCAAAGCCCCTATATATCTTTCGATTTGCACGAAATTTGGCACAGCGTCATGAATTAGGACTAGAATGACGTGTGCTGAGTTTCGTGAAAATCGGTTCAGATTTAGATATAGCTCCCATATATAATTTTGCCCGATTTAATGTAAATGGTGAAACAAAGTCCTTATGTATCTTTCGATTTGCACGAAATTTGGCATAGTGCACTGAATTGAGTCTAGAATGATATGTGTTAAGTTTCCTGAAAATCGGTACAGATTTAGATATAGCTCCCATATATATTTTCGTTCGATTTAATGTAAATGGTCCACCAAAGTCCCTATATATCTTTCGATTTGCACGAAATTTGGCACAGCGTCATGAATTAGGACTAGAATGACGTGTGCTGAGTTCCGTGAAAATCGGTTCAGATTTAGATATAGCTCCCATATATAGTTTCGTCCGATTTTATGTAAATGGTGAAACAAGGTCCTTATGTATCTTTCGATTTGCACGAAATTTGGTACAGCGTACTGAATTTAGTATGGAATGATGTCTGCAAAGCTTCGTAAAAATGAATTTGAGACTAGAATGACGCTATAGCTGTTTATACCCTTCACCACACTGTGGTACAGGGTATTATGTCTTTGTGCATATGTTTGTAACAGGCAAAAATAATCGAGATAGACCCATGGTTCCTTTTGAGAATATGCATAGAATCACTTTCTGAGTCGATTTATGCATGTCCGTCTGTCCGTCCGTCCGTCCGTCTGTCCGTCCGTCCATGTATTTTTGTTAACAAAGTACAGTTCGCATTTATGATCCGATTTGGATGAAATTTGGCACAGGTCACTTAATTGGCCCAAGGACAAACCCTATTGAAATTGGAAAAAATCGGTCCGCGTTTAGGCATAGCTCCCATATAAGGGTACCCCAAAATTTTCGGTATTTTGAGGTTCTTGAGCGCGTTTTTTAACTGAATTCGCTGAAATTTGGTACTTTGAGCTCTTATTGGGTAGCAAATCTCTCTATCAAAAATTATAAATAAAGGTCCATTTTTTCGGATAGCCCCCATATAAGATTACCCCCAATTTTCGGTATTTTGGGGGTTTTGATCGCATTTTCCGACCGAATTCGCTGAAATTTGGTACTTTGTGTTCTTATTGGGTAGCAAATCTCCCTACCAAAAATTATAAATAACGGTCCATTTTTTCGCATAGCCCCCATATAAGGGTACCCCCAAATTTTCGGTATTTTGAGGTTCTTGAGCGCGTTTTTTAACTGAATTCCCTGAAATTTTGTACATTGAGTTTTTATTGGGTAGCAAATCTCCCTACCAAAAATTATAAATAAAGGTCCATTTTTTCGGATAGCCCCCATATAAGATTACCCCCAATTTTCGGTATTTTGGGGGTTTTGATCGCATTTTTCGACCGAATTCACTGAAATTTGGTACTTTGTGTTCTTATTGGGTAGCAAATCTCCCTACCAAACATTATAAATAAAGGTCCATTTTTTTCGGAAAGCACCCATATAAGGGCACCCCCAATTTTCAATATTTTCGGGTTTTTGGGCTCGTTTTATAACTGAATTCGCTGAAATTTTGTACATTGGGTTCTTATTGGGTACCAAATTACTCCACTAAAAATTATAAATATAGGTCTAGTTTTTCTGGTAGTACCCATATAACGGTACCCCAAATTTTTTGGTATTTTGGGGGTTCTGATCGGATTTTTCGACCAAATTGACTGTAATTTAGTACGTCGAGTTCTTATTAGGTAGCACATCTCTCCACTATAAATTACAAATATTGGTCAATTTTTTCTGGTAGCCCCCATGTTTTGAGGTTATTTTCTGGTATAATACCCTGTATGTTTTTGTGCATATGTTTGTAACATGCAAAAATAATCGAGATAGACCCATGGCTCCTTTTGAGAATATGCATAGAATCACTTTTTGAGTCGATTTAAGCACGAAATTTGGCACCGCGTAGCAAATTAGGTCTAGAATGATGTGTGTAAAGTTGCCTGAAAATCGGTTCAGATTTATATATAGCTCCCACATATACTTTCGTCAGATTTAATGTAAATGGTGCACCAAAGTCCCTATATATCTTTCGATTTGCACGAAATTTGGCACAGCGTAACAAATTAGGTCTAGAATGATGTGTGTTAAGTTTCCTGAAATCGGTTCAGATTTAGATATAGCTTCTATATCTGACCAAATGAAGAATTTAGTATCGGTTGCAGAATGATGTGTTTATGGTTCCAATTTCATTTTACTGGTCCTTTAAAAATGCGACTTCTGTTAGGATTCATCTGTTGAATATACTCAAAGTGGTGAAGAGTATCATATAGTCGGCTCCGTCCGACTTTACTACTTTCCTTACTGGTTTTAATTGGTGCACATGCAGATACAGCTTCCATATATATTACAAACGGCAAACGACTCTAAACGTGCCCGAATGAAATGAAATTTAGCATTGGTTCCAGATCACATATTCAAGATTGTTCAATTTCATGTCAATGTTCTTTCGAAAAGACGGAGTCTGTTAGGAGTCATATGTAGAATATTCCCAAAGTGGTGAAGGGTATCATATGGTCGGTCCGACCAGTCCGACTTTACTACTTTCCTTACAGATTTTAGGCGTGGATTTGTTTAAGAAAAATGTTGGAGACATATTTATAGGCCTGAATTTTCAGAACTATTTTGTGGCATATTTCTAGGCGTGGATTTTCTAAAGACTATTTTCTAGGGTATATTTTTAGGCGTGGATTTTTTAAAGACTATTTTCTAGGGTATATTTTTAGGCGTGGATTTTTTAAAGACTATTTTCTAGGGTATATTTTTATGTGTGGATTTTTTAAAGACTATTTTCTAGGGTATATTTTTGGGCGTGGATTTTTTAAAGACTATTTTTAGGGTATATTTTTAGGCGTGGATTTTTTAAAGACAATTTTTAGGGTATATTTTTAGGCGTGGATTTTTTAAAGACTATTTTCAAGGGTATATTTTTGGGCGTGGATTTTTTAAAGACTATTTTCTAGGGTATATTTTTGGGCGTGGATTTTTTAAAGACTATTTTCTAGGGTATATTTTTGGGCGTGGATTTTTAAAGACTATTTTCTAGGGTATATTTCTAGGCGTGGATTTTTTAAAGACTATTTTTGTGGCATATTTTTAGGCGTGGATTTTTTAAAGACTATTTTTGTGGCATATTTTTAGGCGTGGATTTTTTAAAGACTATTTTTGTAGCATATTTTTAGGCGTGGATTTTTTAAGGACTCATTTTTGTTGTCCCACAGTAGGCGTGGATTTTTTAAGGACTATTTTTGTGGCATATTCCTAGGATTATTTTCTGAACTTCAATTTGACTTGTTGCTTCTCTTGTTCAAACTAGTAAAGGAGTGTGGGGAAACCCCACACGAAAATTCGATGTAAAATACTCGTAACACCATTTATCCTAAATGTTTTACAACTTTTGTTATTTCCTTGGAGCTTCAAAACAAAACAAAAAATCGAAAACTTTATGTTGTCATTGATGTTATCGTTTTGTTGCTGTTGTTTTTGTTGTTGTTATTTTATGTTACGAGTTAAGTTAACAAGCCTTCATTCCATTTCTTTCAATCTCATTCGTTGCTGGTGTTGTTGTTTTTTTTTCTACATTTTCAACTTTTCATTTCGTTATGGAAGATTTCCCGCATGTTTTTGATTTCTGTAGTCAAGTTGTTGTTGTTGTTGCCGATTTATTTGGCTTATTTTAAATTCTCAGGCTAAAGGATTTTTTCTCATTTAGTCGAGGGGGTGTGAGGTGGAGTTTTTTTTTGTGGCTAAGATTTGTGGTTTATTGAATTGATTTTTTTCTCTGTATGTTGGAAATCAACGATGTGAGCCTTTTTTGGTTGGGGGGTTTTCTGGGATATTCTTTGACACTTTTGGTGTCAAAAGTTGAGTTCTTTGTTGTGTTTTTTTAAAGGAAGTGAATTTTTTCCTTGATTTGTTTTATATTGGTTTTATGTCATTCAGAGGATTTTTGTTGGGCTGTTGTGAAAATTAGTTTTCTTTAGTAAATTGTTTTGCTTTTTTTCGGAAGAAACAAGTGGTTTTGACAGATTGTTTAAGCAATTATTGTGAGGAAAAAATTTGTGGAATCAAATAGGGAAGGAGTTGGAAACAGAAAAATAAATTGTGTAATGGAATTTCAGTAAAAAATAAATTGAATAATTTCCATACCAAATAGTTAAGGGGTCAGAATATTTGATGCGGATTTTTGTACCCTACACAACTATGTTGTCAGGGTATTATAGATTTGTGCAGCCCCATAAGTTTGAAATGCCGCGAAATATTGGTCCTAGACCCACCGATTGTCATATCTCGGCTAGCTGAGTCGATCTAGATATGTGTGTCAGTCCGTCTGTCCATTATAATTTGTAAACACGATACAGGCCACAGTTATGGACCAATCTTCACGAAATTTTGCATGTAGGATGGGTTCTGGTCAATGAAGGCCCCTATTGTTTTTGGTAAAGATCGGTTAATATTTAGGGGATGAAATGGAACATATATACTTAATTTTTGTAGGTTTTTCTGGTCGCTCCAGAGGCCGCAGTTATGGTCCGAACATCGTGAAATTTTACATGGAGAGGGGGGTCGGGCAATCGAATAAGCATGCCTGTTTTGATAAAGATCGGTCAATATTTGTAATTAGGTCAAAGTGAATATGTGCATAGTATTAATATTATTCCATTAGAAAACGCAAAGGTCGCGCTGATCGCTTTGAAATTGTCCATGAAGTTCCGATTATGGTCAAGGACGGCGCCTATAGTTTGCGGTGATGTTGAGATCTCATTCAGGGGGTGCAATGAACCGAAAACTGTAATTTATGTCAGATTTTCTAGTTGCTCTAGAGGCAATTACTATATGCAGAACATCACATTTTTTACAAGGTGGAGGGGATCTGATCAAATACTTAGAGCGGCTGTTTAAATGATGATCGGTCAATATTCAAGATCTATAATCGGTAAAAAGTGTGCAAATATCGCGAAATATTGCCCTCAGGCTCAGAATATAGAACCGCAGAGTTTACTTTTCGTGGTAGTTGTGTAGGGTATCATATGGTTGGCCCCGTCCGATTATACTGCTCCGCTCACTGGTTTAAAAAAGTATGATTAGGGTATATTTATGGGTGAATTTTCGTACAAATATTTTTTTAATGGCGTGGATTTTTTTAAAATTAATTTTTCATGGCCTATCAATAGGCGTGGATTTTTTAAAATTCCTTTTGAGAATATGCATAGAATCACATTCTGAGTCGATTTATGCTTGTCCGTCCGTCCGTCTGTCTGTCCATGTTAAATTGTGGGATTTCAGTAGGGCACTTGAAGACGATCGGACCTTTAGTTGTTTAAGTAGTTTTGCTCGTGAAGCACATAGGCCCTTGCAGTTAGGTTTGGTCGGCTGCACCGGGTAGTGGTGGGTAGGTACACCGGGTGGCGGTGCGATTTCGGCGGTTGTTGGCAGTTGTAGGTGGTGTACGTGCTGCCTGCGGTTGTCTGTGCATCGTGGGTGGTTCGTGGTTTCCACTTCATGTGTTTCACTCGTCCTGTGGATGTAGTGTAGGCTGTCCGTGAGGGCAGTTTTGTTCATTGTTTGTGTTGTGATGTCCGATGCCGCGGTCCTTTGGACCCTTTGTGCAGTCCGTGAGGACAGCATGTTAATTGTTTGTGATTTGTGTATTTGTCACTGCTTGTGGCCAGGTTTTCCTTGCCACTTGCGGTCATCGCCGTTGATACCAGCCCGGAGGTGCGTCAAACTGGGAGAGGCTTCGGTCTCGAGCCTGCGCGGAGGTTTTCCGTACCGGGGGTGTCAGGTGCCCCTAGATCTGTCGATCCCGCCTGACAGTTGGTGTGGCCTCCTGGGGGGTGAGGGGCGAAACCCGAGAGTGCGAGTGTGCCTTCTGCATGCTCTCCAATTGGTACAGTACTTCGGTGCTGGTGCGCTGGTGGGCGCTTTTCCGCCTGTGGCTCAGCCACTGAGAGGTAGGCCTTTTGGCAGGTACTCACATAAAACTCTTCAAGATACTTGTCCGTCTGTAGATGTCAAATTTTAAACGAACATTTATGATCCGATTTGCATGAAATTTGGCACAAGTCACTTATTTGGCCCAAGGACGAACCCTATTGAAATTGGTGAAAATCGGTTCAGATTTAGATATAGCTCCCATATATATTTTCGTCCGATTTAAGGTAAATGGTGTAGCAAAGTCCCCATTTATATTTCGATTTGCACGAAATTGAGCATATGGTACTGAATTAGGTCCAGAATGATGTCTGCTAAGTTTCGTGGAAATCGGTATAGATATAGCTCCCATAGATATTTTCGATTTTCACGAAATTTGGCATACCGTACTGAATTAAGTCTAGAAGGGTGAGTGGTAAATTTTGTGAAAATCGCGCCAGATTTAGATATAGCCCTCATATATCTTTTCGTCCGATTTAAGGTAAATGGTGCAGCAAAGTCCCCATATATCTTTCGATTGGCCTAGGGTATTGAATTAAGTCCAGAATGATGTGTGTTAAGTTTCGTGAAAATCGGTTTAGATTTAGATATAGCTCCCACATATATTTTCACCCGATTTCAGGTAAATGGTTTACCAAAGTCCCTATATATCTTTCGATTTGGCATGGCGTACTAAATTAAGTTTAGAATGATGTGTGTTAATATCCTAGCAAATCGGATCAGTTTTATATATAGTTCCCATATATATTTTCGTCCGATTTAATGTAAATGGTGTACCAAAGTCCCTATATATCTTTCGATTTTCACGAAAGATGCCATGGCGTAATAATTAAGTCTAGAAAGATGAATGGTGATGAACCTGAAAATCGGTTCAGATTTTGATATAGCTCAATAGGCGTGTTTTTTAATTAATTTTTCATGGTTTACACCTTACTCCAGTGACTTTTTGCATCCTCGTTCAATCCCTCCCAGGGTGCTGATTTTTTTTTTTTTTTTTTGTACCATTTCCACTGAAGCATAAAAATCCTTAGAACAATAACAAGGAGAAAAAAACTGCAAAATAAAACAGGACAACACAAATTTACATAGAAATTGATTTTTTAACTTCTGTTACTGAAGTAGACGGACCAAAAGGACAGACAGACAGATAAAAGATAAAAACAGATACCGATAAAAGAAAAAGACAACAATCAGACAAAAAAAAAATACAAACCAAAGAAATTACATAAAACTCAAACCCTATAACAATGTGGTTTGTGTGTGTGTTTCTTTTTCTATTCCCACTTTTCCCAGGCAAAAGGATTTGTGGTTGAATTTTTGAAGAACATAACAACAACAACATCTATATATCAAAATTAATTTTTATTTTATGATCCATTTTCCTCCTCTTCTGCTTTATTGGCTAAGGATTGGATTTTGTGAACATTTTTTTCCATTTTGGAAAACCATTTAAAGGATGTCTTGGTGTGTGGTGGAATTTATGGGATATCTATTTTTTAAAGAGCTCTTGTGGTTTTCATATCCTGTTACAAAAATAATATTTTTCTTTGGCTACATATTTTTTAGGGTGGCGTAGGGGATGATAGATACCAAGCAACGGCTCTGATTGGCTTTAACATGGCGAAGTCCAGGCTTATCTTGATCCCTGTTTCATCTCAATTGTGGACACTGACCTCCCCGCGTTGTCACCTGGCTATTTTCATCGCCCGTTGAAATAGTGAGCTAATATGTGCCGCGAGTTCACTTATAAGAACTATAAAATATAAGTTGAGGCATCGGGTTAGTTGCACACACTCGGAAAACCCCTCCTAATATGACAAAGCAAAGAAAAAGAAAACCAAACCCACCTGATGTTGACGACCCCCGCAAACGTATAAAGGACAACGATCTGCGAATCTGCACTTGGAATGTGCATACGTTGTACAGAACAGGCGCAGTGTTCGCTTTGGCGGATGTACTCAAGAAGTACAAAGCCGATATTATTGCCTTACAGGAAAAGTGATGGAAAGGGATTGGCGTATGTAAATCAGATGATTACGCCCTGTATTATAGCAGCCATGAAACGAGACATGAATTTTGCTGCGGATTTATGGTCAATAGGAGAATAAAAGATCTCGTCTCCAGATTCACTCGAGTATATGAGCGAATTGCTATAATCCGCATAAAAGTCTCATTTGCGCCCATGCTCCGACCGAAGGCAAAGATGAGCGGACCAAAGATTTTACGAGTGCCTAGAAACAGCATAAGATCGCTGCCCTGGCCATGACATTAAAATTCTGCCAGGAGATTTTAATGCAAAAATCGGAAGGGAAAATATCTACCGTCGGACAATTCAGCCTTCATGAAGAAACATCCCACAACGGCATGAGGTTGATAGACTTCGCGGCAGCAAAAAACACAAGGCCACCCGCATTTCTCCTGATCAAGCAGCGAGAAATCAAATTTATCATGTTGTGATAGACGGAAGCCATTAGTCCAGTGTACTAGACGTTCGATCGATTCGAGGAGCGAATATCGATTCGGACCACTTCCTTGTAGCAGCCATGGTTCGCACTCGTCTTAATGTTGCAGCAAAAGTGCGATTTAACACAACACGGAAACTCGACGTCGAAAAGCTGCAAACACAACAGGTAGCTGAGGCCTACTCCGCTCAACGTACCCACCTGCTTGACGAAAGCACTTCTTGTCCTGATAATAATATAGAAGCACAATGGCAAAGAATTGCCCACTCCCTACAAACTGCAGCCAAAGCAACACATGGGTACCAAAAACCACCACCAAGAAACCCATGGTACGATCAGGAGTGTCGTAATGCTACTGATCTGAAACCTGCAGACAGTAGCAACACGTAATGTGATGGAGAATTATCGGGAGAAAAGAAGAAAGGAGAAATGTATTTTACCAACGAGTAAAACACCAAACCGAAGGTTTTGGTGCAGGCACATCCTACTGCAGAGATGAAGAAGCTTCTGGTATCAAATAGTGGCGGTGAAGAAGACACCACAGAACCATTAAGAGATGATGGTATAGAACAGGAGCCGATGGGTTACCAGCTGAACTATTCAAGACTGGTGGTGAGATGCTGGTCAGGAGCATGTACCGGCTAATTAGTACAATTTGGCTAGAGGAATGCATGCCCAATGATTGGTACCTCAGCATCCTGTGTCCCATGCACAAAAAAGGAGACAAGACTATTTGTGCCAACTATAGAGGAATTAGCCTTCTTCCCATCACATATAAAGTGCTATCCTGCGTACTGTGTGAATGACTAAAGCCAATGTTCAATGACATTATTGGACCAGGCCAATGCGGCGTCAGACCTGGCAAATCCACCATTGACCAGATTTTCACTCTGCTCCAAATCTTGGAAAAGACCCACGAAAACACACATCGACACATACCACCTATTCGTCGATTATAAAGCCGCATTCGACAGCCCTATCCGTTCAGAGGTGTTTAAAGCCATGTCTACGTTCGGCATTCCTGCAAAATTAATATGACTATGCAGGATAACTTTAAGTGGCACAAGGTCAGCAGTTAAAGTCGGGAAGGACCTATCGGAACCTTTACATACTGAACGAGGATTCAGACAAGGTGACTGTTTGAGGTGTGACCTTTTTAACATCATGCTGGAAAAGGTCATACGAGACGCAAAGGTGAACAGAAATGGCACTCTGTACACCAAACAACACCAGTTACTCGCCTATGCCGATGACACCGATATAATGGGACGAACATTGTCAGCGGTAACAGCCACCTTTGAACAAATTGAGAGGGAGTCTGCCAAAGTGGGTCTGGCAGTAAACGGCGAAAAGACCAAGCTGATTGTTTCAACGCGTAAGACGTCCAGTAGACTCGGGCCAACTGTGGAACTTGAGAACTACAGTTTCGAGTTAGTCAAAGCCGATATACATACCGATTTTATATACCGCCATAAATAAAACGAATGACATCAGTTTTGAAATTCGGAGAAGGATTGTGATGGCCAATAGATGCTAGTATGGTCTAAGTAAGCAGTTTAGAAACAAGGCCACCTCCCGCCAGACCAAACTCACACCGTACAAGACGCTGATACTACCCGTGCGCTGTTATATGGATCTGAAGCATGGGTACTTGCGCAAGCAGATGAGGCAGCTCTTGGAATATTTGAAAGAAAATTTCTCATAAAAATTTACGGGCCGCTCTGTGTCGACGGTGAATATCGGCGTCGAATAAACCACGAGCTTTACAATCTATACACGGACATCGACATAGTCAGTCGTATTGAGCTGCAGCGACTACGATGGCTAGGCCATGTTGTGCTAATAAATGAGAATGCCCCAGCTCAAAATGCATATAAAAGCGAACGTACTGATGGTTCACGCAGAAGGGGAAGGCCACGAATTAGATGGAAAAATTCGATGGAAAAACCAAGTAGAAAACAACATCTTGGAACGTGGTGTTTCAAATTGGCGGAGAGGCGCACAAGACCGACGCGCTTGGAAATCTTTTTTTAAGCTCGGCTTATGGAACAACCGTTCTGTATTTTTTCAAGGGTCTCAATACGGCGTGGATTTGTATACCCTACACAACTATGTTGTCAGGGTATTATAGCTTTGTGTAGCCCCAAAAGATTGTAACGCCGCGAAATATTGCTCCTAGACCCACCTTTAAGTATACCGATCGTCATGTCTCGACTAGCTGAGTCGATCTAGACATGTGTGTCCGTCTGTCCGTCCGTCTGTTCATTATAATTTGTAAACACGATACAGACCACAGTTATGGGCCAATCTTCACGAAATTTTGCATGTATGATGGGTTCTGGCCAATGAATACCCCCATTGTTTTTAGAAAAGATCGATAAATATTTAGGAGATGTAATGGACCAATAACTGTATTTTTGTGTGATTTTCTGGTCGCTCCAGACGCCGCAATTATGGCCCAAACATCATCAATTTTTACATGGAGAAAGAAATTGGGCCAAAGAATAAGCATGCCTGTTAGTCAATATTTAGCGGGTCAAATGAATCCTGATGTTTTGTGAAAAATGACATATTTTGTATTCCTTAGCGTATTTATTTATTCCTGAAGGACAGAGAGAAGTTGATAGAATATCCAAGAGGAGTGGTTACCCTTTAAATTGTTACCAATTATATGGTTGCATGTACTCGGATTTGGGAGATACACTTAAATATTTACAGGTGCTTACGTATTCAGATATTATTTAGTAACCCATTACCACAATAGAGGGCGAAACTATTGCGCTGATGACTTTGAAATTTTCCATGAGGATCCACGTAGGGTCAAGTACAACGCCTTCAATTTTCGAGTCGATGTGTGGTTTGTGTTGCGATGTTCGGCTTTCAACTGTGGTCTATACATCGCAACACAACCCACGTTGAAGGAAATCTGTACAAATAATTAGAAGAGCTCTACTGAATATTAGTAATATTTGTGGACCTCTATTCAGTCAAGAATGTGCCAATATCGCGAAATATTGCCCAAGCTCAGAACATATAAACACACAAAGTTTGATTTTCGTGAAAGTTGTGTAGGGTATCATATGGTCGGCCCCGTCCGACTATACTGTTCCGCTCACTGGTTTAGAATTAATTTTTCAAGGGTGTCAACAAAGCAGGGATTTTTTAAAATAATTTTCAGGGGTCTCAATAAGGCGTGGATATTTTTAAAATTAATTTTTCAAGGGTCTCAACAAGGCGTGGATTTTTTTTAAATTAATTTTTCAAGGGTCTCAACAAGGCGTGGATTTTTTAAAATTAATTTTTCAAGGGTCTCAACAAGGCGTGGATTTTTTTAAATTAATTTTTCAAGGGTCTCAACAAGGCGTGGATTTTTTTAAATTAATTTTTCAAGGGTCTCAACAAGGCGTGGATTTTTTAAAATAATTTTTTATGTCTATTTAATTTGTTTCCCTATAGAAACCACAACAACAATTGAAAAAAAAAACAAATTTGAAAATGAGTTGAGTCCTTTAACTTTTTCCAGTTACCAATTTTTGTTATTGTTATTTTAAAATAAGTTTTCCACTTTATTGAACCCTTTCTTCTCCCTCCATCCAAGACAACACAATGTAAGGTAAGTGGTGGTATTGGCTTCTTGTTGTTCGCAAGTTCGGTTAAAAATAACAATTTGTTTTTTCGGTTAACAAACCCTCAGACCTCTTAATTTTCTTGATTTTGTTGCTGGCGTTGTTCTTGTTTTTCTTTTACATATAAAGTTTAATGTTATTTTTCATCTTTATCGTTGTTGTTGTTGCAGTTTGTTGTTCCAGCCATGCAGCAGCCCTAACAAACATCGAGGAAGAAGCTAGAAGTTGGTATTGGAACACAGAGCCAACTTGTCACAGACTAAAATCTTAGAAGCTGAAAATGTGAGACAATCGAGCGTGTCTCACGCACACACTCACATACATGTAGGTCTTATGGACTTAGGTCCACACACACACTCACCGCACCGCAAGGTCCCATTTGTCAATCGAAGACATAGTTTAAATGTTCCGTCTCACATATTTCCCATAACAATTCTCTTCTACACTTTCTATCCAAACTTCGTCTATATTCTTAGAATATTAGGACAGGTGAAGAGAAGAGGACGTATGACTATGAGTGTGAGGTCCGGGTGATTGTAAGACAAAATATTTGATTACATGCAGGAACTCCAACACCATTGCCCATGAAATGTTGTGGCATTTCTTGGTCACCCGCAAGTTAGTGAGGCAAATGCATTTACAGATTTTCTTCTCTCCTCCGTCTATCTTCAACTTCGTTGATCTCTGGGCTGCTGGGGAAATTATTGCCACTGTCTATGTTTTCGTAAACAACTATAAGTTTAACTAATTTATGCACTTAACTGCAAAGTAGAAAAAAGAAAAATATATTTTGCACGATAATAGTTTTTAAAGGGAGACAAATATTTTCGAAAAATAAAAATTATATTTTGGTCTGTCAAAAATGCTCTCCAACAATTAAAAAAAATAGGTCCCTCAAATATTATTTTTTAAAAAATCCACGCCTTGTATAGGTCCCTCAAAAAATAATTTTAAACCAGTGAGCGGAGCAGTATAGTCGGACGATGTTGACTATACGATACCCTACACAACTACCACGGAACTGTAACATTCTGCGGCAATATTTCGTGATATCTACACCCTGTTGCCCGATTAGAGGTCAACAGCACCTCTTTCTTACACTGACATATTTTCCCAATATTACTACCCACAAAACTTTTTTTATAACAAAGCAGGCCTGTTATTCAATGGCAGATGTCTCTGAGGGTGGCCGGTAAAATATAGGCCCCCTGACACCAGCTACTCCAAAGCAGACGCCTCTGTGATTGGGTACTCCAAAGCAGAGACCTCCTCTATTAGAGGCCAGCTATTCAATAGTAGAGGCCACTAGGGGCAGATATTCTACGCAGGTGGCTCTACTTTATGGCCGGCCAGCTATTTTATAGCAGTGACCTCTGAGGGTCACCTACTTCAAAGCATCGCCCTTTGAGGATAACTTCAATAACGCAGTAGTCTCGGTGGATAAAATTCTTAAATGCATTGGCCAGTGATGTAAGCTGCTCTAAACCAGAGGCATCTGAGACCTACCTATATTATAGTAAAGAAATCAGCAATTCTCTAGCAGTAGTCTCCTAAGCCAGCTATTCAATAGTTGAAGCCACGAGGGGCATATATTTGCCAGCAGGGGGCTCTGAAGGCCAGCTATTAAAAAGCGATGGCTACTGAGGTCATCTACTCCAAAGGAGTGGCCTCTGAAGTTCAGCTAGTCTAAAGCAGAGTAATCTGAGACCCTTTTTTATTTATAGCAAATGTCATTGAGACCAGTTATTCTTTTGCCGTGGACTCTGAGGCCAGCTAATCATTAACAGGAGTATCTGAGTAGCATCTACATTTCAATAGACACCTCTGAGGTTCAGCTACATATTATTAGCGACCTCTATGTTGATCTACCTAAAGTAGTAGTCTCTGAGAGACATATACTGTAAAGCTGTGGCCTCTGAGATTCAAATATTAAAACATTAAAGATCAGCTGATCTTTAGCAAAGGTCTATGAGGACATCAACTCTAAACCAGTAGCCTCTGAGACCAGCTATTCTATAGTAGAGGCCTCTGAGACCATCTACATTAACAGGAATGCCTCAGATGTCCTCGGCAGTTGTTGCCTCTGGGGTCAACGATTCCCCAGGGATCTCTGAGTGCTAGTTACACTTCAGATGTCTCTAAGGACCAGTTACACTGCAGTAGTGACCTATTAGTCCATCTAATTGAAAGCAATGGTTTCTGAGTTTAGCTACTCTAAAATTATTTGTCATTATTCCCTTCACCGTGGGTTGTGTTGTGATGTACGGCTTTCAATTGTGGCCTACAGATCAAGTCGAAAAAACACAAAAATTTAAGTGGTCGGTCCACTTCATCCCAAAATTATTATCTAATCATTGCCGAAAAATGTAGGCGTTGGCCTTGACCATAACTGGATACTCATGGAAAATTTCAAAGCGATCAGCGCTATTTTTCCGCCCTCTAGTGTGGTAATGGCTTACCAAATAATATACGAATACGTAATCACCTGTAAATATTTAAGTGTAACCCCCACATCCGAGAACATACGACAATATAATTGGTATCAATTTAAAGATCAGCCACTCCTCTTGAATATACTATCAACTTCTCGGGTCTATGTCCTTTAGGAGTAAATATATACGCCATAGAATCCAAATTTTGTCATTTTTCACACAAAAGTCAGGGTCCATTTGACCCGCTAAATATTGGCCGATCTTTATCAAAACAGCTATGCTTATTCTTTGGTCCGATCCCCTTATCTATGTTAAAATTCCCGATGTGTGGGAAAAAATTGCCGTCTCTGGAGCGACCAGAAAATCTAACAAAAATAAAGCTTTTGGTCCATTTCATCCCCCAAAAATTTACCGATCTTTACCAAACACAATAGGGGTCTTCATTGGGCAGAACCCATTCTACCTGCACAATTTCGTGAAGATTGGTCCATAACTATGGCCTGTATCGTGTTTACAAATTATAATGGACAGCCGGACGGACGGACACACATGTCTAAATCGACTCAGCTAGTCGAGATATGATCGGTATAATTAAGGATGGATCTATGATCAATATTTCGCGGCGTTACAAACTTTTGGGGCTGCACAAATCTATGATACCCTGACAACATCGTTGTGTAGGGTATAATTAAATCGAAAGAAAATATATGGGAGCTATATTTAAATTTGTACAAATCGAAAGATATATAGGGACTTTCGTACACCAATTACATTGAATCGGTCGAACATATATATGGAAGCTAAGTCTAAATCTGGACCAAAACTTAACAAACATCATTCTAGACTTAATTCAGTACGCTATGCCAAATTTCGTTCAAATCGAAAGATTTTCAGGGACCTTGGTGCACTATTTATCTAAAATCGGGCGAAACTAAATATATGAGACCTATATCTAAATCTACACCGATTTACAGGAAACTTAGCACTCGTCATTCTATACTTAATTCAGTACGCTTTGCTAAATTTCGTGCATATCGAATGATATTTAGAGACTTTGGTGCACCATTTACCTAAAATCGGGCGGAACTATATATGGGAGCTATATCTAAATCTGCAGCGATTTTCACGAAACTTAGCACACGTCGTTCTACACTTAATTCAGTAGGCTGTGCCAAAATTCGAGCAAATCAAAAGATTTGCAGGGGCTTTGGTGCACCATTTACCTAAAATCGGAAGAAACTATATATATGGGCGTTATATTTAAATCTGAACCGATTTTCTCGAAACTTGGCACACGTCATTCTGGACTTAATTCAGTACGCTATGCCAAAATTCGTGCAAATTGAAAGATTGTCAGGGTCTTTGGTGCACCATTTACCAAAAATCGGGCGAAACTATATATGGGAGGTATATCTAAATATGAACCGATTTTCTCGAAACTTGGCACACGTCATTCTGGACTTAATTCAGTACGCTATGCCAAAATTCGTGCAAATTGAAAGATTGTCAGGGTCTTTGGTGCACCATTTACCAAAAATCGGACAAATATATATATGGGAGCTACATCTAAATCTGAACCGATTTTTCCCAATTTCAATAGGGTTCGTCCTTGGGCCAAATAAATGAGCTGTAACAAATTTCAGCCAAATCGGATTAAAAATGCGACCTGTACTTTCTTTACAATTTAACATCAACAGACGGACGGACGGACATGCATAAATCGACTTAGAAAGTGATTTTATGCATATTCTCAAAGGGAACCATGTGTCTATCTGGTTTATTTTTGGCTGTTACAAACATATGCACAAAGACATAATACCCTGTACCACAGTGTGGTGAAGGGTATAAAAATCCACGCATTGTATATGTCCCTCAAGGCGTTGATTTTTTTTAATTATTGTTTGAGGGACCTATACGAAGCGTAGATTTTTATACCCTTAACCACACTGTGGTACAGGGTATTACGTCCTTGTGCATATGTTTGTAACATATAGGCCCTGAAATTTTCTTTTGAAACTTATTTTTTAAAAAATTCACTCCTTTTTTTGAAGCCATTTGTATAACATCTGTAACATATATCGCCAATTAAAGCCATATTTCCATATCTCCGGCTGAACACTTGCCGCAATTATGATATTGAGTGTCTGTTTCCAATGATGATAGTGTTATGATTAATATTTAAAATAAATATACGAATCATATGTTTGTTTGCCTATACATTTACACGCACACACACATAGACATTGTTCGACTACAGTGAAACCTATAAATCCTTGCCCAGCCTTCATTGACTTAAGTTAGCCAGGAATCTACAGAGAGCCCACTTTGGTACCCGGTGTGTGGGTGTTAATCTCCACAAACACTACAGGATAATTTGTATACATATCAATTTATTGTTGTGTGTGTGTGTGCGTATGTGACAACACTCCACCCTTGCAATATTTATGATATCCATGATATATTTTTATTAAAACGTATAAATATGACGTTTGAGCATATAAAACACAAGGCAATTAGTGAGGTCCGTTCAGAGGCATCTCTTCTCCACTTAATGGTGTTTCTATGTGGCAACGGATGATTAATTAATAATTTCTTGTTACTTTGTGTGAATATATACAAATAAAGATACAAAAAAAAAAAAAACAATCAATAATTATAATTTCAGAGGATTCAATAATGTTCATAGGACAATGAATATTTATTGACGTCGATTTTTTAAAATTATTTTTTCAAGACCTTCATATAGGTGTGGATTTTCTTTAAATTATTTTTTCAATGCCTTCATATAGTTGTGGATTTTTTCAAAATTATTTTTTTAAGTATATTTTTAAAACCCTACACAACTATGTTGTCAGGGTATTATAGCTTTGTGCAAGAGTTTGTAACGTCGCGCCTGTAACGTGACCGCTACATTCCACACCATCTTATTATGTACCCCTCGTTAATATAATAATAGGATACCTATATTTAAGCAACTCACTTTGCAATCATAATAACTAGATAATAGACTCCAATGAACAGTCATGAACCTATTGTCGAGATATAGGAAAGTAATTCTCATTCACTTTGTGTTGTCGTACAGATAAATGTTCCAGATTTCATTGGCAGAAATTGTCGAGTGCTGGAGTTAGACCAAATACGAACGAAACCGACTTGTGGCAGTGTCCGCAGTCGCAGTGCCTTATACCGAACATAGCCGAAGCCTTCGATCTGCGATTCGTTCGCTTCCTGCGATTCGTTCGCTTCCTGCGACTCGTTAGCTTCCTGCAATGCGTTCACTTTCTGCGATCCGTTCGCTTCTATAAAACTCTTTTCGTTTCAGAAGGAGTTGGAACGAAGGGCCCCACCGACTACTTCAATCCGAGCCGGCTACTACCCGAGTCGACTACTACAATCCGAGCCGGCTACTACTACCCGAGTCGACTACTACAATCCGAGCCGACTACATCAACCCGAGCCTACTACTATAACCCGAGCCGACTACAACCACCCGAGCCGACTACTTCAACCCGAGACGACTACAACCACCCGAGCCGACTACTTCAACCCGAGCCGACTACTACAATCCGAGCCGACTACTTCAAACCGAGCCGACTACTAACACCCGAGCCGACTACAATAACCCGAGTCGACTACTTCAACCCGAGCCGACTACTTCAACCCGAACCGACTACTACAACCCGAGCCGACTACTACAATCCGAGCCGACTACCTAAACTACCTAACTACCGACTACCTACCCACAACCGATGCCGTCTATACAAATGCAACAGAGTGCCACAATCGAAGCCTACTAGCTATAATTAAAAGCCGATTACAGTCACCCATCAGCCCGACGGAACGAGTTCCAACACACCGAAACGACAACCAACGCATTAGAAACAACATCATATTGAAGATCCCGCATGTTACTCTCTATATAAACACAGAAGTATTACAATAAAGAATTTAACAATTACCACTCGTGTTTTTATTAACTTAAGGTTTGTGGGTAGTTGAGTTGACCCTGGCTGCGAATGAGCTTACTTCAGCCTTAGACGAAACCACTCGTTATAATCCGCCTCTAAGTATACCGATTGTCATATCTCGACCAGCTGCGTCGATCTAGACATGTGTGTCCGTCCGTCCGTCTGTCCATTAAAGTTTGTAAACACGATACAGGCCACAGTTATGGACCAATATTCACGAAATTTTGCATGTAGGATGGGTTATGCCCAATGAAGACCCCTATTGTTTTTGGTAATGATCGGCTAATATCTAGGGGATGAAATGGACCAAATACTAAATTTTTGTCCCTTTTTCTGGTCGCTCCAGAGGCCGCAATAATGGCCCGAACATCGTGAAATTTTCCATGGAGAATGGGATCGGGCCAAAGAATAATCACGCCTGTATTGATGAGGTTTGGTCGATAGTTAGCGGGTCAAATGGACCCTTACTTTTATGTGAAAAATTACCAAATTTGTATTCTATGGCGCATATATTTTCCCTGACTGACATAGATCCGATAAGTTCATATTATATCCAAGAGGAGTGGTTGACCTTTGACCTTTATACTGTTACCAATTATATGGTGGCATGTACTCGGATGTGGAAGTTACACTTAAATATTTACAGGTACTTACGTATTCATATACTATTTAGTAACCGACTACCACACTAGAGGGCGAACATATAGCGTTAATGGTTTTGAAATTTTCCATGAGGATCCTGGTATGGTCAAGAACAACGTCTATAAGTTTCAATGAAGATCAGAATATAATTTTGGGATGAAGTGACCGAAAAATTAATTGTTTGTATTTTTTTCGAGACGGTCTATGGGCCACAATTCAAAGCCGAACATCACAACACAATCCACGGTGAAGGGAATCTGGACAAGTGATTAGAAGGGCTGTACTGAATATGTACAGATTCAAGCATCTCGATTTACACTAGGCCACTTGAATTTGTCCCTATCGAACAACGAGAAATCAAATCGATCATGTTGTGATAGACGGAAGGCATTCATCCAGTGTTCTAGACGTCCGGGTTTTCAGAAAAAAGAAGAAATAACAAGAAAAACGTGAGCGTGAGCAAATCGAGATGTACAGGAGTCAGAATGAAGTCCGAAAATGCTACCAACGGGTAAAACACCAAACCGAAGGCTTTGGTGCTGGCACATCCTCCTGTAGAGATAATGAAGGAAACCTGGTGACAGATACAGACAGCGTGCTGAGGATCTGGAAGAAGCATTTTGCAAAACTTCTGGTTTCAAATAGTAGCAGTGAAGTGGATACCCAAGAACCAATAATAGAAGACGGTATAGAGTGTATACCACCTAGCCAAGATGAAGTCAGAATAACAATCAATCGGCTAAAGAATAATAAAGCAGCAGGTACCGATGGGTTACAAGCCGAACTATTCAAGACTGGTGGTCAGATGCTGGTGAGGAGCATGCACCAGCTGATTACTACAATTTGGCTAGAGGAGTGCATGCCCAATGATTGGAACCTCAGCATCCTGTGTCCCGTGCACAAAAAAAGAAAACAAGGCGATATGTGCCAACTATAGAGGAATAAGTCTCCTTCCCATCGCATATAAGGCCCTATCCAGTGTGCTGTGTGAACGATTGAAGCCAATGGTCAATAACATCATTGAACCATACCATTGCGGCTTCAGACCTGGCAAATCCACAATTGACCAGATTTTCACTCTGCGTCAAATCCTGGAAAAAAACCCACGAAAAATACATCGACACATTCCACCTATTCGTCGACTATAGAGCGGCATTCGACAGCCCTATCCGTTCATGTCTGCGTATGGCATTCCTGCAATATTAATTCAGCTATGCAAGATAACTTTAACAGGCACAAGATCACGAGTTAAAGTCTGAAAGGACCTATCGGAGCCCTTTAATAACGAACGAGGATTCAGACAAGGTGATAGTTTGTCGTGTAACCTTTTTAACATCCTGCTGGAAAAGGCCATACGAGAGGCAAAAGTGAAGAGAAATGACACTCTGTACACCAAACAACACATGTTACTCGCCTACGCCGATGTCAACGACATAATGGGTCGAACATTGAGAGCGGTTACAGCCACATTTGAACAAATTCAGAAGGAGTCTGCCAAAGTGGGTCTGGCAGTAAACGGCGAGAAGCCCAAGCTGATGCTGTCAATGCGCAAGACGTCCAGTAGATTCGGACCAACTGTGGAACTTGAGAACTACAGCTTCGAGGTAGTCAAAGATTTTACATACCTTGGTACCGCCATAAATAAAACGAATGACATCAGTTTTGAAATTCGGAGAAGGATTGTGATGGCCAACATATGCTACTCTTGGAGTGAATATCGCCGTCGAATGAACCATGAGTTGTACCAGCTATTCTCGGACATCGACATTGTAAGACGTATTGAGCTGCAGCGACTACGTTGGCTAGGTCATGTTGTGAAAATGGATGAAAATGCCCCAGCCCAGAAGGTATATAAAAGCGAACCAGCTGATGGTTCACGCAGAAAGGAAGGCCATGAATACGTTGGAAAGATCCAGTCGAAGACAACATCGCCGATAATGGTCTTTAAAATTGGAAAAACTGCGCAAAAGATCGACGCGCCTGGAAATCTTTTCTAAGCTCGGCTTATGGAACGAAAGTTCTGTCACAAGCCAGCTAAGTAAGTAAGTGAGTACTGAATATTAGTAATATTGGTTGACCTCTAGTCGGTCAAGAGGGTGAAAATATCGCGGAAATTTTCTCAATTTCAGAATACAGAAAGTTATATTTTCGTGGAAGTTGCGTAGGGTATTATATGGTCGGCCCCGTCCGCTCACTGAAAATACATTTTCAAGACCTTCATATATGTTTGGATTTTTTAAAAATAGTTTTTTCAAATATAATTTTTATACCCTTCACCACTCTGTGGTACAGGGTATTATGTCCGTCCGTCCGTCTGTCCGTCTGTAGATGTTAAATTGTAAACAAAGTACAGGTTGCATTTATAATCCGATTTGGATGAACTTTGGCACAAGTCACTTATTTGGCCCAAGGACGAACCCTATTGAAATTGGTGAAAATCGGTTCAGATTTAGATATAGCTCCCATATATATTTTCGCCCGATATAGGCACCAAAGTACCTATATATCTTTCGATTTGCACGAAATTTGGCATAGGGTACTGACTTAGGTCCAAAATGATGTGTGCTAAGTTTCGTGAAAATCGGTTCAGATTTAGATATAGCTCCCAGATATAGTTTCGCCCGATTTAAGGTAAATTGTGTACAAAAGTCCCTATATATCTTTCGATTTGCACGAAATTTGGCACAGGGTAATGAATAAGGTCTAGACTGATGTGTGTTAAGTTTCGTAAAAATCGGTTCAGATTTAGATATAACTTCCATATATATCTTCGTCCGATTTGAGGTAAATTGTGTACCAAAGTCCCTATATATCTTTCGATTTGCATGAAATTTGGCATAGCATGCTGAATTATGTCTAGAATGATGTGTGCAAAGTTTCGTGAAAATCGATTTAGATTTAGATATAGCTCCCATATATAGTTTCGCCCGATTTTAGGTAAATGGTGCACCAAAACCCCTATATTTTTTCGATTTCCCGATATTTAACATAACGTACTGAATTGAGCCTAGAGTGATGTCTGTCGAGTTTCGTGAAAATCGGTCCAGATTTAAATATAGCTCCCATATATATTTTCGTCCGATTTAGGGTAAATAGTGGACCAAAGTCCCTATATATCTTTCGATTTGCACGAAATTTGGCACAGCGTACTGAATTGAGCCTATAGTGACGTCTGCCGAGTTTCGTGAAAATCGGTTCAGATTTAGATATAGCTCCCATATATAGTTTCGTCCGATTTAGGGAAAATAGTGGACCAAAGTCCCTATATATCTTTCGATTTGCACGAAATTTGGCACAGCGTACTAAATTAGGTCTAGAATGATGTGTGTTATGTTTCGTGAAAATCGGTTCAGATTTAGATATAGCTCCCATATATATTTTTTTATCCGATTTAATGTAACTGATGCACAAAAGTCAATATATATCTTTCGATTTGCACGTAATTTGGCACAGCGTAATGAATTAAGTGTAGAATAATGTGTGTTAAGTTTCCTGAAATCGGTTCAGATTTAGATATAGCTTCTATATCTGACCAAATGAAAAATTTAGTATCGGTTGCAGAATGACATGTTTAGGGATCCAATTTCATTTTACTGGTCCTTTAAAAATGTGACGTCTGTTAGGATTCATCTGTTGAATATACCCAAAATGGTGAAGGGTATCATATAGTCGGCCCGTCCTACTATACTGCTCCGCTCACGGGTTTTAAAATATTTTTTCAACACCTTCATAAAGGCGTGGATTTTTTTTATTATTTTTTCGAGTATTTTTTAAATTTCTTCCAGCATGCTATTAAATATTTAACAAGGATATAATATCCTTGTTTTGTTATTCTCTGTGTGTGTGGGTATGTGTGTGTGTGTTAAAATCTCACATTGTATTCTGTTTAACAAATATTATTATTTGCTAATGATATTTAACACTTGCTTTCGAATCCATTTGCAATAAAATAAATTAACCCCTCTGTATATATATATATATGTGTGTGTGTCTGTGTGTGAGAGAGGAAAGACGGGGCCGACTATATGGTATCCTCCACCACTTTGGGTATCTAAAAGACATCGCATTTTTAAAGGACCAGTAAAATGAAATTGGATCCATAAACATGTCATTCTGCAACCTATACTAAATTTTTCATATGGTCAGATATAGAAGCTATATCTAAATCTGAACCGATTTCACAAAACACACAGGCACACCCACACACACTAAACACACATCATTCATTCATAACGCTATGCCAAATTTTGTGCAAATAGACAGATATATAGGGACTTTGGTACACCATTTATATTAAATCGGACGAATATGGGGGCTTTATCTATATCTGAGCTGATGTTCACGAAACTAAGCACACACCATTCTAGACCTAATTCATTACGCTATGCGAAATTGCGTGCAAATCGAAAGATATATAGGGACATTGTTATAACATTTACCTTAAATCGAACGAAAATATATATGAGAGCTATATTTAAATCCGGACCGATTCTCAGGAAACTTAGCACACATCATTCTTAACCTTATTCATTACGATGTACCAAATTTCCTACAAATCGTGAGATATAAAGGGACTTTGTATTAACATTTACCTTAAATCGGACGAAAATATATATGGGAGCTATATATAAAAGAGTAAAGTGATTGACTGAATGACTTAACAACATCATCAAAGCCCAGACGAAACGGCTTATTAACTAGCTTTTTGAAATTTTGGGTGAGGGACACTCTTGGTCCAAATGACAGATAAGGCAGGGTTTTTCGAAATTGGAAGACCACGTTCCAAAATGTACGAAAAGTATTAAAAAGTACTAAATGCGATGCCATTTGTATTTGGCGAACCGGTAGAGCTAGAACTCTGAATTTTGGTTTGGTGGTCGTTGATGGAGTGTAGGATAGATGAACCAACGGGTTTTTGGAAATTCGAACTATAACTATCCGAAAATGTACTAAATTTGGTACAATTCTGTGCAAGTGAACGGATAGCGTTAAAAACTTGAAATTTGGAGTGTGAATTAAGGTTGAGAAGCAGGGTCCATGTAAGGGATGGCTTTGAAAGCGTGTACTCATGTGTACAAAAAGTACTATATTTGGTACAAATTTAATTTGGAGCTGGAATCCGGGAATTTGAAATTAAAACGTATTTTTTTGAAATTTGTTACTTATGTGTACTATAAGTACTAAATCGTACTATAATCGGTACAGTTTGGATTTGGGTGATCCTATAGAGCGGGAACAATGAAATTTGGAGTCAGGATCACTGTAGGGGTGTGGGATTGCGGTCAGGGTTCAGTTTTAGAAAATAATACTTATGGGTACTAAATTTGGTACAATTTGAATTTTAGATGCACCAATAGAGCTAGCATCATCAAAATTAGAGTCAGGATCACTGCTGAGGTATAAGATTGAGATATTTAGATTAGAAATGGGTACTAAATTTGGTACAATTTGAATTGTAAGTGAACCGATAGAGTTGGAATCCTGGAACTTGGATTTAGGATCACTGTGGGGGTGTATGGTTAGGTTATGTAGGAAGTTTTAGAAAGTTGTACTAAGTGTACTAAATTTGGTACAATTTTAATTGTGGGTGAACCGATAGAGTTGGAATCCTGAAATTTTGATTTAGGATCACTGTGGGGTGTAGGATTGAGGTATATAGGAAGTATTGGAATTGGCACTGCTGTGTACAAAATTTGGTTAAATTTGAATTGTGGGTGGACCGATAGAATTCGAATCCTGAAACTTATATTTTGGATCACTGTGATGGTGTAGGTTTGGGGTAAGTAAGAGGTTTTGGAAATTCATACTACTGTGTACTAAATTTGGTACAATTTGAATTGTGGGTGAATCTATGGAGTTGGAATCCTGAAACTTGGATTTAGAATCACTGTCGGGGTGTAGGTTTGGGTTAAGTAGGAAGTTTTGGAAATTCTACTACTAAATTCGGTACAATTTTAATTGTGGTTGAATTAATGGAGTTGGAATCCTGAAGTTTGAATTTGGAATCATTGTGGGGATGTAGGATCGGGGTATGCAGGAAGTTTAGATAGGTGGTTGAGTTGGGTACTTATTGAAATAATGTGTGCTAAATGGAAAATTTGGTAACATTTGGATTTGGGTGAACCTTTAGAGCTCGAATCATGAAATTTTGTACTAAATGGTACCAAATTTAAATTTATGGTCGATATTAATGTGTAGATTGTTCTTTCTGACATATGAAGTTTTCTCTGAAAATAAAATAATACGTTAATACATGTTTAAATATGTCCTACATTCGCTAACGAAGTTGCGAGCATATGCTTCTATATATATATATATATATATATATGGGAGCTATATCTAAATCTGGACCGATTTGCAGGAAACTTAACACACATAATTCTAGACCTAATTCAGTACGTTGTGCCAAATTTCGTGCAAATCGAAAGATATATAGGGGCTTTGTTTCACCATTTACATAAAATTTGACAAATATATATATATATATTGGGGCTATATCTAAATCTGAACCGATTTTTCCCAATTTCAATAGGGTTCGTCCTTGGACCAAATAAGTGACCTATGCAAAATGTCATCCAATTTGGATCATAAATGCGACATGTTCATTGTTTACATATTCTCAAAAGGAACCATGTGTCAATCTCGTTTCCTTTTTCCTGTTACAAACAAATGCACAAAGACATAATACCCTGTACCACAGTGTGATGAAGGGTATAAAAATTCACGCCTATATAGGCCCCTTAAAATATATTTTTTTTAAAATCCACACCTAATAATAGGCCTTGAAATAATATTGAAGCAACATTTTGCAAAAACCAGTGAGCGGAGAAGTATAGTGGGACGGGCCCGACCATATGATACCCTACACAACTGCCACGAATAGAAAACGTTCTGCGGTTCTATATTCTGAGCCTGGGCAATATTTTGTGATATTTTCACCCTTTTTACCGACTATAGATCAACAACTCCACTTTCTAAGGCCGGCATGTTTTCCAAAATTTTTTCTTGAAGTAAATTTGTACGCCGTAAAATAAAAAAAATTGGTCACTTTAGGTTTTTTGGTTGATTTGACCCTCGGAATATTGACCGATCATCATCTAATCAGTCGCTCTAAGTTTTTGGTCAGATCCTCATCACCTTGTAAAATATGTGATGTTCTGCATATAATAATTACCCATTGAGCGACTAGAAAATCTGACAAAATGCAAGTTTTCGTTCGGTTCCTTGCACCCACTGAATGAAATCTCAACATCACCGAAAACTATAGGCGTCGTCCTTGACCATAATCGGAACTTCATGTACAATTTCAAAGCGATCAGCGCGACATTTCCGTTCTCTAATAGAGTAATAATAATAGTAATAGTCACCTTTACCTAATTACGTATAACTTCCACATCAGAGTACATACAGCCATATACTCGATATCAATTTGAAGGTCAACAACTCTTCTTGGATATACTATCAACTTCTCGGATATATGTCCTTCAGGAGCAAGTATACAAGCCTCACAATAATAATTTTGTGATTTTTCACACAAAAGTCAGGGTTCGTTTGCCACGCTAAATATTGGCCGATCTTTATCAAAATAGGCATGCTTATTCTTTGGCCCGATCCCCTTCACGATGTTCGGACCATAACTGCGTCCTCTGGAGCGACCAGAAAAACCGACAAAAATTTATTATTTGGTCCATTTCATCCCCTAAATATTAACCGATCTTTACCAAAAACAATAGGGGTCTTCATTGGCCATAACCCATCTTACATGCAAAATTTCATGAAGATTGGTCCATAACCGTGGCCTGTATCGTGTTTACAAATTATAATGGACAGACGGATGGACACACATATCTAGATCGACTCAGCTAGTCGAGATATGACGATCGGTATACTTAAAGGTGCGTCTAGGATAAATATTTCGCGGCGTTACAAACTCTTGGGGCTGCACAAATCTATAATACCCCGACAACATAGTTGTGTAAGGTTTAAAAATTCACGCATATGCATATCCAAATTTTCCATTTAGCACACATTATTTCCATAAATTAATTTGTACCAAATTTAGTACACAGTAGTACGAATTTCCAAAACTTCATATATACATAGTACGAATTTCCAAAACTTCCTACGTACACCAATCCTACATCCCCACAATGATTCTAAATCCAAGTTTCAAGATTCCAAATCCATAGGTTCACCCACAATTCAAATTGAACCAAATTTAGTACACAGTAGTACTTATTTCCAAAACCTCCTTCTTACCCCAAACCTACACTCCCACAGTCATCCTGAATCCAAGTTTCAGGATTCCAACTCTATTGGGGCACCCGTAATTCAAATTGTACCAAATTTAGTACATAGTTGTGTCAATTTCCAAAACTTCCTACATACCCCAATCAACACCCCCACAGTCATCTTATATCCAAGTTTCAGGATTCCAACTTTATCGGTTAATCAACAATTTAAATTGTACCAAATTTAGTACACATTAGTACAAATTTCCAAAACATCCTACATATTTTAATTTTACACCTCCACAGTGATCCTGACACCAAATTTCATGATTCTAGGCCTATTGGTTCACCTAAAATTAAAATTGTACCAAATTTAGTACCATTTAGTACCCATAAGTATTAATTTGTTAAACTGAATCCTGACTCTAATCCTACATCCCTACAATGACCCTTACTCCACATTTCATTGTTCCAGCTCTATCGGTGCACCCAAATCCAAATTGTATCAATTATAGTACAATTTAGTACTTTTCGTACACATAAGTAAAAAAATTCCAAAACTACGTACATATCCCAATCCTACACTCCGACGGTAATGTTACTTACAATTTTCAGGATTCCAGCCTGATTTGTACCTCCAAATCAAATTTGTACCAAATATAGTACCATATAGTACTTTTTGTACACATGAGTACACGCCTATATAATCCACGCCTTCTATAGGCCATGAATAAATATTTGTAAGAAATCCACGCCTTGACCCTTGGTGACCCTTTTTCAAACATTTGTTTTTTTTAGAATCCACCCCAATATCCATATCAACCATGATACCCACTCACACAAAGGTATCACCACAAACCCGCCACTTTACATAGCTATGGCATTTTCATATCTCATGGTTGATGGAGTGTGTGTGTGTGTGTGGGATGAGTGTTAGGGTGTATGTTGAAAGGCATACTTATGTGTCAAATTAAGTGTAATTTTTATGATATTTATAAACAACATTTACCGTGTCCTTCTAACCCAGACCTTTGCCGCACTTCACCGCCCACTCTCTCACTTCCTTCGATTCAGTCGGTGAATCCTTAAATGCTAAACACATTTTTTGATAAATGTCGACAAGTTGTAAGGATTCCAGGTTCCTTGCTTTTCGGGAAAGATAATAAAAAAGACACGATTTAGAGTGTTTATTCATGCCAAGGCAAGAAATAAATAAATGTTTTGGGAGGCTTATAAATTTAGCATTTTTCTTTGTTAACCTCAGCCAGTCAGACAGACAGCCAGCAAGTCAGTCCGCCATCGGTTTCCATGTTAACAACTGTTAATCCTAATCTTGGGTTTCGTTCTGTGTTAGTGGCTTACAGGAAAAGGACATTTTAAGGATGTGTTAGTTAATATTTACATTTTATTAAGGAAAAACATTGACCATAAATTATTCACTGATGGGTCATTGAAAGCAAGGTAATTGGATGGCATTATGGCCAGAATCTGCCGAACTGTTAATGGGAATAATATTTGAGATTTTATTGGCTGGAAATTGATTTTCATATTTTATGATGTCAATTTTGTAGAGGGTAGTTATTGGGAAATATGGGAAAAATTACCATTGCAAATGAAAACCAGTAAGGAAAGTAGTGAAGTCGGACAAATTTGGGGCAAATGGAAGGATATATAGGGACTTTCGTGCACTATATACCTAAAATCGTACGAAAATATATATGGGAGCTATATCTAAATCTGAACCGATTTTCACGAAATTTAACACGCATTGTTCTAGACTTAAATTACTATGCTATGCCAAATTTCGTGCAAATCGAAGGATATATAGGGACTTTGGTGCACTATTTACCTAAAATCGGACCAAAATATATATGGGAGCTATATCTAAATCAAAACCGATTTTCACGAAATTGTACGCACATCCTTCTAGACTTATTTCAGTACGCTATGTCAAATTTCTTGCAAATCGAAGGATTTATAGGGACTTTGGTGCACCATTTACCTAAAATCGGACGAAAATATCTAAGCTATATCTAAATGTGAACCGATTTTCACGAAATTTAAAACACATCTTTCTAGACTTAATTCAGTACGCTTTGCCAAATTTCGTGCAAATCGAAGGATATGTAGGGACTTTGGTGCACTGTTTACCTAAAATCGGACGAAAATATATATGGGAGCTATATCTAAATCAAAACCGATTTTCACGAAATTTTACACACATCTTTCTAGACTTAAATTACTATGCTATGCCAAATTTCGTGCAAATCGAAGGATATATAGGGACTTTGGTGCACTATTTATATAAAATCGGACGAAAATATATATCGGAGCTATATCTAAATCTGAACCGATTTTCACGAAACTTAACACACATATTTCGTGTATATCGAAGGATTTATAGGGACTTTGGTGCACTATTTATCTAAAATCGCAGGAAAATATATATGCGAGCTATATCTAAATCTGAACCGATTTTCACGAAATTTAACACACATCGTTCTAGGCTTAATTCAGTACGCTATGTCAAATTTTGTGCAAGTCGAAGGATATATGGGGACTTTGGTGCACTATTTACATAAAATCGGACGAAAATATATATGGGAGCTATATCTAAATTCCAACCGATTTTTCTCAATTTCAATAGGGTTCATCCTTGGACCAAATAAGTGAACTGTGTCAAATTTAATCCAAATCGGATCACAAATGCGACCTGTACTTGTTAACAAAAATACATCGACTCAGAAAGTGATTCTAAAGCATATTCTCAAAAGGACCCATGTGTCGATCTCGTTTCCTTTTGTACCACACCCTGTACCACAGTGTGGTACTAGTTGCCATATGAGGGTAATTTTTTTAAATATTTTTTTCATGGCCTACCTTTAGGCGTGTATTGTTTAAAGAAAATATTTTTTCATGGCCTACCTTTAGGCGTGGATTAAAAAAAAATTATAGCCTACCTTTAGGCGTGAATTTAAAATATATTTTTCATGGCCTACCTTTAGGCGTGGATTTAAAATATATTTTTTAAAGGCTACCTCAAGGCGTGGATTTTTCAACAATTATTTTAAGGTCTACCTTAAGGCGTGGATTTTTTAACAATTATTTTTAAGGCCTACCTTAAGGCGTGGATTTTTCAACAATTATCTTTAAGGCCTATCTTAAGGCGTGGATTTTTTAAATATTATTTTTCAAGGCCTATTGTTAGGCGTGGATTTTTTAAATATTATTTTTCAAGGCCTATTGTTAGGCGTGGATTTTTTAAATATTATTTTTCAAGGCCTATTGTTAGGCGTGGATTTTTTAAATATTATTTTTCATGGCCTATTGTTAGGCGTGGATTTTTTTAAATATTATTTTTCATGGCCTATTGTTAGGCGTGGATTTTTTAAATATTATTTTTCAAGGCCTATTGTTAGGCGTCAATTTTTTAAATATTATTTTTCAAGGCCTATTGTTAGGCGTGGATTTTTTAAATATTATTTTTCAAGGTATCGCCATGGGCGTAGATATTTAAAAGTAAAAAAATCAAAATTCAATCTCTGATTAATTGTGTTTACCAAAACTGTAAAAGGACAACAAAAACTTGTTTTTAAAGAATCTGAGAAAAAACAGAAAAAATCGAATAAATCAAATAATTCATGTCGATCTATTAGGGAAGTAAGTAAGTAATAGGCTCTGGCCAAATCAGGACGAAGTGAAGATAGACAAGAAAGATGACCATCGATAAGGGAATTTGAAAAAGGAAACATGTTCAGATTGACAACAAATCAATTAGAAAAGTGAGGTGATAGCCGAAAAAAACAATCCGGAATTTTAGGTTTTTCTGATTTAGAACTTCCCCACCTAACTCTATGGAAAACAAATTTTTCTGGTTTATCTCTTACTTTTTTCTCTCCTTTTTATTTGTATAGATTGTATTGCCTATCTTAAGGCTTTTAAATTGTCTAGTTTGCGTAACAAAAAATGTTGCATACTTAAACAAGCAGAAAAATAGTTTTTTTTTCTTAAATTGAAAACCGAGAATTTTTACCCCTGTACAGTATTCAGTTCAACAACGGCAAACAGCAAATGTCATTGCACACAAAAAGCCCATAGCTATTTTTTCTTGAGAATCCAAAGCCAACAACAACTTTTTTTTCGTTTTTAACGAAAACGAAAGCAAAAACAAATAGTTTATAAATTCATAAGAACAAAATAAATAGAATGTCAGGATCATATAGAAAATATAAACCATGTAGCAAAGGATGTTGGCAATTTAATTTCAGATTTAAATTTTTTTAAGGATTTAAAAATATTTAGACATAAGAAAATGACAGATGATATATGAAATTATGAGATTTTTTTAAAATGAAAACTAAATTTAGAAATTAAATTGCCTGTGATACCAGGGCGTATAACTGATGGCAATAATCATACGCATGACAGTACAAATGATTATCAATTTAAAAAATATGTGATAATGACCTCCAAATGGGCATGGATTTTTTAAAAAATATTTCTTGAGGGACATATTGAAGGACCTATACAAGGCGTGGATTTTTTAAGATTAATTTTTAAGGCACCCATATAAGGCGTGGATTCTTTAAGATTAATTTTTGAGGAACCCATATAAGGCGTGGATTCTTTAAGATTAATTTTTGAGGAACCCATATAAGGCGTGGATTCTTTAAGATTAATTTTTGAGGAACCCATATAAGGCGTGGATTCTTTAAGATTAATTTTTGAGGAACCCATATAAGGCGTGGATTCTTTAAGATTAATTTTTGAGGAACCCATATAAGGCGTGGATTCTTTAAGATTAATTTTTGAGGAACCCATATAAGGCGTGGATTCTTTAAGATTAATTTTTGAGGAACCCATATAAGGCGTGGATTCTTTAAGATTAATTTTTGAGGAACCCATATAAGGCGTGGATTCTTTAAGATTAATTTTTGAGGAACCCATATAAGGCGTGGATTCTTTAAGATTAATTTTTGAGGAACCCATATAAGGCGTGGATTCTTTAAGATTAATTTTTGAGGAACCCATATAAGGCGTGGATTCTTTAAGATTAATTTTTGAGGAACCCATATAAGGCGTGGATTCTTTAAGATTAATTTTTGAGGAACCCATATAAGGCGTGGATTCTTTAAGATTAATTTTTGAGGAACCCATATAAGGCGTGGATTCTTTAAGATTAATTTATATATATTATATATTCTTATATATTATATATTCTTGATCAGCATAAAATTCTATGACGATATAGCCATGTCCGTCTGTATGCCCGTCTGTCTGTTGTAACCACTCTAGTCTCTAAACGACTTGAGATAGATCGCCAAAATTTTGCATAGAGCCGTCTTTTGTGTGCAGTTAGGTCAAGTTCTAAGATGGGCTTTATGGGTCCACGTTAAGGCATAGCTCCCATATAAGAGTACCCCCAAAATTTCGGTATTTCGGGGTTCTTGAGCGCTTTTTTCAACCGAATTCACAAAAAATTGGTACATTGGATTCTTATTGGGTACCAAATATCTCCACTAAAAATTATAAATATGAGTCCAATTTTTCTGGTAGATCCCATATAAGGGTACCCCCAAATTTCGGTATTTTGAGGCTTTAGAGCCCGTTTTTCAACCGAATTCACTGCAATTTAGGTATTTTGTAGTCGTATATGGTAACAAACTGCCCTACAAAAAATTATTAAAATTCACCCCCTATTAGTGGTCCCCCCCCAAATAACCTCCTTTTTATACCTTTTTTCACCACTCTGTGGTACAGGGTATTATGTACCTTTGTGCATATGTTTGTAATAGGCAAAAGGAAACGAGATAGACACATGGTTCCTTTTGAGAATATGCATATAATAACTTTCTGAGTCGATTTATGCATGTCCGTCCGTCCGTCTGTCGATGTTAAATTGTAAATAAAGTACAGGTCGAATTTATAATCCGAATTAGATGAAATTTTGCATAGGTCACTTATTTGGCCCTAGGACGAACCCTATTGAAATTGGGAAAAATCGGTCCAAATGCAGATATAGCTCCCATATATATTTTCGCCCGATTTAATGTAAACGGTCCCTAAATATCTTTTGATTTGCACGAAATTTGGCATGACGTACTGAATTGAGCCTAGAGTGATATCTGCCAAGTTTCGGGAAAAATCGGTTCAGATTTAGATATAGATCCCATATATATTTTCTTCCGATTTAATGTAAATGGTGCACCAAAGTCCCTATATATCTTTCGATTTGCACGAAATTTGGCATGACGTACTGAATTGAGCCTAGAGTGATATCTGCCAAATTTCGTGAAAATCGGTTGAGATCTAGATATAACTCCTATACATATTTTAGTCCGATTTAAGGTAAATGATGTACCAAAGTCCGTACATATCATTCGATTTCCTCGAAATTTGGTACAGCGTAATGAATTATGTCTAGAATGATGTGTGTCAAGTTTCCCGAAAATCGGTTCAGATTTGGATATAGCTCCCATATACATTTTAGTCCGATTTAACGTAAATGGTGTACAAAAGACTCTATATATTCTTCGAGGTAAATAGTCCACCAAAGTCCCTTTATATGCTACGATTTGCACAAAATCCGGCTTAGCGTACTAGATTGAGTCTAGAATGATGAGTGGTGAGTTTCGGGAAAATCGGTCGAGATTTCGATATAGCTCCCATATATATGTTTGTCAGATTTTATGTAAATTATACACCAACGACCCTATATAACCTTCGATTTGCACGAAATTTAGCACAGCGTACTGAATTAAGTCTAAAACGATATATATTTTCGTCCGATTTTCGGTAAATAGTGCACCAAAGTCCCTTTGTATCCTTCGATTTGCACGAAATTTCGCATAGCGTGCTGAATTAAATCTAGAACGATGTGTGTTAAATTTCGTAAAAAACGGTTTAGATTTAGATATAGCTCCCATATAAAGATTCTATTTTTAACAACGCGGCGTACCGAATAGCGTGTATAAATTTTGCTAAAAATCGTTTTTAAATTTTCCCCATGTTACGTAGACCGCTCTAAATCTGCCCAAATGAAATTAATGTTAGGATAGGTTGGAGAAAGAGGGAACATAGGCATGCAATTGTTAGGATACATATGTACAATATACCCAAAGTGGTGAAGGGTATCATATAGTCGACCCAGTTCGACTTTACTACTTTCCTTACTGGTTTATATTAAAATAGTTATCTGATTTGTTCCGCGCTATATCTGTTCTCAATTTGGCATAGCACCTCATATACAAAAGATCGGTATTTTCACCCAAGCCCACCGAAATAAAACCTGTGTATATTGGTGATGGCCTTATATAACTGCGACCTCTTAATTGCAGTATTTTGGGGATGTTCCACCCTACAATGCGTCGTCAATATCGGACCACTTTCTGGGGTTTTTAGGAAAAATATCAACTAAAAATTGCTAAAATTTATGTTTGGTGTACACTGAATTTTCGGTATATGTCCACGTTTGGGTATGTACTCTATATTTTCGATGCTAGTATATGGTAGTATACATATGGTGGAGGGTATCCAAAGTTCGGCCCGGCCAAACTTAACGCTTTTTTCACTTATTTAAGCTTAATTTTTGAGGAACCTATACAAGGCGTGGATTTTTATACCCTACACAACTATGGTGTCAGGGTATTATAGCTTTGTGCAGCGCCAAGAGTTTGTAACCCGGCGAAATATTGGTCCTAGACCAATATCTATCTCGACTTGTGGAGTCGATCTAGAGATGTGTGTCCATCAGTCTGTCCATTATAATTTGTAAACACGATATCCGACGATATCATGACATCCAGGTATGGTCAAGGACAACGCCTAAAATATTCGTTGATGATCAGAAATTTTCCATGAGGTTCCAGTTATGGTCCGGGACAACGCCTAAAATTTTCGTTGATGATCAGATAATAATTTTGGGATAAAGTGGACCGAAAACTTATTTTTTGTGTTTTTTCGAGTCGATCCCTAGGCCACAATTCGAAGCCGTACATCACAACACAACCCACGGTGAAGGGAATAATGACAAATAATTTTAGAGTAGCTAAACTCAGAAACTATTGCTTTCAATTAGATGGACTCATATGTCACTACTGCAGTGTAACTGGTCCTTAGAGACATCTGAAGTGTAACAAGCACTCAGAGATCCCTGGAGAGTCGTTGACCCCAGAGGCAACAACTTCCGAGGACTTCTGAGGCATTTCAGTTAATTTAGATGGTCTCAGAGGCCTCTACTATAGAATAGCTGGTCTCAGAGGCCACTGGTTTAGAGTTGATGTCCTCATAGACCTTTGCTAAAGATCCGCTGAGCTTTAATGTTTTAATATTTGAACCTCAGAGGCCACAGCTTTACAGTATATGTCTCTCAGAGACTACTACTTTAGGTAGCTCAACAAAGAGGTCGCTAATAATATGTAGCTGATTCTCAGAGGTGTCTATTGAAGTGTAGATGATACTCAGAGACTCCTGTTAATGGTTAGCTGGCCTCAGAGCCCACAGCAAAAGAATAACTGGTCTCAATGACATTTGCTATAAATAAATAAAAAGGGTCTCAGATTACTCTGCTTTGGACTAGCTGAACTTCAGAGGTCACTCCTTTGGAGTAGATGACCTCAGTAGCCATCGCTTTTTAATAGCTGGCCTTTAGAGCCCCCTGCTGGCAAATATATGCCCCTCGTGGCTTCTACTATTGAATAGCTGGCTTCGGAGACTACTGCTAGAGAATTGCTGATTTCTTTACTATAAGATAGGTAGGTCTCAGATGCCTCTGGTTTAGAGCAGCTTAGATCACTGGCCAATGCATTTAATAATTTTATCCACCGAGACTACTGCCTTATTGAAGTTATCCTCAAAGGGCGATGCTTTGAAGTAGGTGACCCTCAGAGGCCACTGCTATAAAGTAGCTGGCCGGCCATAAAGTAGAGCCACCTGCTGTAGAATATCTGCCCCTAGTGGCCTCTACTATTGAATAGCTGGTCTCTAGTAGAGGAGGTATCTGCTTTGGAGTACCCAATCACAAAGGCGTCTGCTTTAGAGTAGCTGGTGTCAGGGGGCCTATATTTTCCCGGCTACCCTCAGAGACATCTGCCATTAAATAACAGGCCTGCTTTGTTATAAAAAAAAAGTTTTGTGGGTAGTAATATTGGAAAAATATGTCAGTGTAAGGAAGAGGTTCTGTTGACCTCTAATCGGGCAACAGGGTGTAGATATCACGAACTATTGTCGCAGAATATTAAAGTTCCGTGGTAGTTGTGTAGGGTATCGTATAGTCAACCCCGTCCGACTATACTGCTCCGCTCACTGGTTTAAAATTATTATTTGAGGGACCTATAAAAGGCGTGGATTTTTTAAAAATTAATTTTTGAAGGGCCTATTTTCTTAAATTGTTTGAGAGAATTTTTGACAGACCAAAATATAATTTTTATTTTTCGAAAATATTTGCCTCCCTTTAAAAACTATTATCGTGCAAAATATATTTGTCATTTTCCTACTTTGCAGTTAAGTGCATAAATTAGTTAAACTTATAGTTGTTTACGAAAACACGGACAGTGGTAATAATTTCCCCAGTAGCCCAGAGATCAACGAAGTTGAAGAAAGACGGAGGAAAGAAGAAAATCTCCAAATGCATTTGCCCCACTAACTTGCGTGTGACGAAGGAATGCCACAAGTGGACAATAACATTTCATGGGCGATGGTGTTGTAGTTCTTGCATGTAACCAAATATTTTGTTTACAATCACCCGGACCCACATACCCTCTCACACACATACACATGAGTCCTCTTCTCTTCCCCTGTCCAAATATTCTAAGAATATAGACGAAGTTTGGATAGAAAGTGTAGAAGAGAATTGTTATGGGAAATATGTGAGGCAGAACATTTAAACTATGTCTTCGATTGGCAAATGGGACTTTGTGGTGTGGTGAGTGTGTGTGTGTATGGACCCTAGTCCATAAGACCTACATCGATGTTTGTGTGTGTGTGAGACACGGTCGATTGTCTCACATTTTCAGCATCTAAGATTTCTGTCTGTAGCAAGTTTGCTCTGTGCTCCAATGCTAACTTTTAGCTTCTTCCTCGATGTTTGTTAAGGCTGCTGCATGGCTGGAACAACAAAGTGCAACAACAACAACGATAAAGATGAAAAATAACATTAAACTTTATATGTAAACGAAAACAACAACAACGCCAGAAACTAAATCAGGAAAATTAAGAGGTCTGAGGGTTTGTTAACCGAAAAAACAAATTGTTATTTTAACCGAATTTTTAACCGAATTGAAACATTAATTTAAAAAAATCCACGCCTTGTTGAGACCCTTGAAAAATAAATTTTAAAAAATCCACGCCTTGTTGAGACCCTTGAAAAATAAATTTTAAAAAATCCACGCCTTGTTGAGACCCTTGAAAAAATATTCTTTAACAAATCCACGCCTTGTTGAGACCCTTGAAAAAATATTCTTTAACAAATCCACGCCTTGTTGAGACCCTTGAAAAAATATTCTTTAATAAATCCACGCCTTGTTGAGACCCTTGAAAAATAAATTTTAAAAAATCCACGCCTTGTTGAGACCCTTGAAAAATAAATTTGAAAAAATCCACGCCTTGTTGAGACCCTTGAAAAATAAATTTTAAAAAATCCACGCCTTGTTGAGACCTTCAAAACTTAATTTTAAAAAATCCACCCAGGGGGTTAAGACCTTCAAAAATTAATTTTAAAAAATCCACCCAGGGGGTTAAGACCTTCAAAAGTTAATTTTAAACCAGTGAGCGGAGCAGTATAGTAGGACGGGGCCGACCATACGATACCCTACACACCTACCACGGAACACTAACTTTCTACGGATGTTTATTTCGAGCCTGGGCAATATTTCGTGATATTTGCACCATCTTGCCCGATTAGAGGCAGAGATGCTGCCTTACACTGACATATTTCCCAATTATTACTAATATTCAGTACAACCCTTTTAATTACTTGTCCAGATTCCCCTCTCCGTGATGTTCGGTTTACAATTGACTCGACTCGAAAAAAAAAACACAAAATATTAAGTTTTCGGTCCATAAGCCGAGCTTAAAAAAGTTTTCCAGACGCGTCGGTCTTTTGCGCAGTTTCTCCAATTTGTCGATGTCCGAGAATAGCTGGTACAGCTCATGGTTCATTCAACGGCGATATTCACCGTCAACGCAGATCGGTCCATAGATATTTCGGAGAATTTTTCTCTCAAACACTCCAAGAGCTGCCTCATCTGCTTGTACAAGTACCCATGCTTCAGATCCATATAACAGCACGGGTAGTATCAGCGTCTTGTAGAGTGTCAGTTTGGTCTGGCGGGAGGTGGCCTTGCTGTAGAGTTGTTTGCTCAGACCATCGGTTGACCATCCTTCTCCGAATTTATGGCGTTACCAAGGTATATAAAACCTTTGACTAACTCGAAGCTGTAGTTCTCAAATTCCACAGTTGGTTCGAGTCTACTGGACGTCTTGCGTGTTGATACCATCAGCTGGGTCTTTTCGCCGTTCACTGCCAGATCCACTTTGGCAGACTCCTTCTCCATTTGTTCAAAGGTGGCTGTTACCGTTCGACCCATCATGTCGATGTCATCGGCGTAGGCGAGTAATTGGTGTTGTTTGGTGTACAGAGTGTCATTTCTGTCCAGCTTTGCGTCACGTATGACCTTTTCCAGCAAGATGTTAAAAAGGTCACACGATAAACTGTCACCTTGTCTGAGTCTTCGTTCGGCATTGAAGGGCTCCGATAGGTCCTTTCCGACTTTAACTGCTGACCTTGTGCCACTTAAAGTTATCCTGCATAGCCGTATTAATTTTGCAGGAATGCCGAACGTAGACATAGCATTAAACCCCTCTGAACGGATAGGGCTTTCGAATGTGGCTTTATAGTCGACGAATAGGTGGTATGTGTCTATGTGTTTTTCGAGGATTTTTTCCAGGATTTGGCGAGAAGTGAAAATCTGATCGATGTGTCTGCAGCCGCATTGGTATGGTCCAATGCTGTCATTTACCATTGGCTTCAATTCACACAGCAAACTGGATATCACTTTATATGCGATGGGAAGAAGGATAATTCCACTATAGTTGGCACATATCGTCTCGTCTCCTTTTTTGTACACGGGACACAGGATGCTGAGGTTCCAATCATTGGGCATACATTCCTCTAGCCAAATTGTACTAATCAGCTGGTGCATATTCCTGACCAGCATCTAACCACCAGTCTTCGTTCGTCTGGTAACCCATCGGCACCTGCTGCTTTATTATTCTTCAGCCGATTAAGTGCTATTCTGACCTCATCTTGGCTAGGTGGCATACACGTTATTCCGTAATCTCTTATTGGCTCCGGGGTATCTTCTTCACCGCCACTATTTGATACCAGAAGCTTTTCAAAATGCTCCTTCCACATTCTCAACACGCTGTCTGTATCTGTCACCAGGTCTCCTTCTTCATCTCTACAGGAGGATGTGCCTGCACCAAAGCCTTCGTTTTGGTGTTTTACTCTTTGGTAAAATTTCCGGACTTGATTCTGACGCCTGTACATTTCGATTTGTTCTCGCTCACGTTTTTCTTGTCCTTTCTTGTTTGTTTTTTTTTTTTTTTTTTTTTTTTTGAAAACACGTTTCTCCTCTCTCCTTTTCTCCCGAATATTCTCCATCACATTACATGTTGCTAATGTCTGCAGAGTTGTCCTATACGCTGCGTTTTTCACATCAGTAGCATTAGGACACTCCCGATCGTACCATGGGTTTCTCGGTGGTGGTTTTTGGTACCCAAGTGTTGCTTTTGCTGCAGTATATAGGGAGCGGGCAACTCTTTGCCATTGTGCTTCTATACTATTATCGGGACAAGAAGTGCTTTCGTCAAGCAGTTGGGTAAGTTGAGCGGAGTAGTCTTCTGCTATATGTTGTGTTTGAAACTTTTCGACGTCGAGTTTCCGTGTTGTATTAGATCGCACCTTTGCTGCGAATATCGAATCGATATTCGCTCCTCGGATCGATCGAAAGTCTGATACACTGGACGAATGCCTTCCGTCTATCACAACATGATCAATTTGATTTCTCGCTGCTTGATCAGGATAAATCCAGGTGACCTTGTGTATATCGAGATGCTTGAATCTGGTGCGGCTAACTACCATGTTTTTGCTGCCGCGAAGTCAATCAACCTTATGCCATTTTCGGATGTTTCTTCATGAAGGCTGAATTCTCCGACGGTGGAGCTAAAGATATTTTTCCTTCCGATCTTTGGATTAAAATCTCCTAGCCACATTTTAATGTCATGGCCAGGGCAGCGATCATATGCTGTTTCTAGGCGCTCATAAAATATGTCTTTGGTATGCTCATCTTTATCTTCGGTCGGAGCATGGGCGCAAATACGACTCATGTAGAAGAACTTCGCTTTTATACGGATTATAGCAATTCGCTCATGTACTGGAGTGAATCTGGAGACGAGGTCTTTTATTATCCTACTAACCATAAATCCGCAGCCAAATTCACGTCTCGTTTCATGGCAGCTATAATACAGGGCGCAATCATCTGATTTACTTACACCAGTCCCTTTCCATCGCATTTCCTGTAAGGCAATAATATCGGCATTGTAGTTCATGAGTACATCCGCCGAAGCGAACACTGCGCCTGTTCTGAACAAGGTGCGCACATTCCCTCAAAAATTATTTTTAAAAAATCCAGGCCTTGTATAGGTCCCTCAAAAATAATTTTTAAACCAGTAAGGAAAGTAGTAAAGTCGGACGGGGCCGACTATATGATACCCTTCACCACTTTGGATATACACAAAAGCTCCTCCAGAAGATAGAATAAATGTGTCATCTTTGGGGTACATGAAATCGGACTTGAATATCTGGCTGACTAAATTATAAACTACAACACTAAACATGGAATAATTGGTTTCCTTTCTTTTATGAAAGTACTTAGCTCCACCGCCACGTCAAGGCTTATTCCTTGGAGGAGTAAAACAGTCGAATAATAAAACACTACTAAAGTAGCGGCCATTCGACATGTTTCAGTTGTTAATATAGCCATCATGTAATGATGGTGGAAATAACATATTTAATATATCTTCATTGTCTGACTAAATTTTTAACAGGTGTTAAGAATTGGAGACAAAAAAATGGAATAATTAGTTTCCCTTCTAGTTTGAAAGTACTTAGCTCCACCGCCACGTCAAGGCTTATTCCAAGGAGGAGTAAACAGTCGAATGATATAAAGCTACTACGCTGAATAGCTTATCCTTCGACTTGTTTTGGTTTTATTTTTACTTGTAATATAATTGTAAGAAAAACAATTAATTCAAGCAAATGGGATTGTCTTAAAACTGCTAACATAAGTTAGCAACTTAAAACACTTTTGATATGTATTCATTTTGATATGCAAATAATATATCAAATGTACAATTGCATTTTATTTCTTGCTAAAATCATATATTATAAACTAAGAATATGTTACAGGTTAATTTAATATGTGAATACATATCACGTCATGGCATTTACTTAACTAATAATTAATACAATAAGAGAAAATATTAAAATTCAATTGGATATGTTAACACATATCGCGTCATGGTAACTATGTACAGTTTCGTATGTTATAGCATTTATTATGCTATCGTCAATATTACTGAAACACCAATCAATTTGTGTTAAACCTTTCGTTGTTGGTGTATTCAGAATAGAAAGAAGGTTGTTATTGTTTAGGAGTATTTCAGTTTCCGATTTTGTTCGTTGTCGGCATATATTGAAATCTCCTAATATAACAACCTTTTGAGAATTTGCATTTATGCAGTTTTCCAGAACATGGTGTAGTTCATGATGAAGAGAATGCACCCCATAATTGCTGTTTCGATATAAGACCATTATGTGAATATCTCTAATTTGAAACACCAGAAATTCAAATGTTTTATTATGTACATGGACCTTTTTTTGGTATTTATACTGAGTAAATTCAGAGATTTCATTTTTCACAAAAACAATTAAGCCCCGTTTACATCTTCGACTGCTTTGGTCCGTTGAATCCAATCTCATTCTTGGCAATACTGTGAACCCTGGAATTTCATAGTTTTCATTATGCAGCGTCCAAGTTTCAACAAAACATAATACGTCAGCCTTTAACATTACCGAATCATTCCGAATGTCTTCAATATGAGCATGAAGGCTTTGAACATTATGGTATACAATTTTCAAAGCATTAATATGCCCTCTGCCGGTACAAGAGGAAACTGCTTACGATCAATATTTACGTGTTCATTACGTTTGAATTGAAACGTTTTTACACAAACATCAATTGGTGTCCATAATGATTCACTCGGATGTCTTTTTTTGGAACGGGCTAAAACTCCTGTATTTTCCTGAGGAAATTTCATCCAAAGAGTAGAAGGCTTTCTTGTTGTGCCGATGAAATCGATTTCCATTAGTTGGCCAGTAGCTCCATTCACCAAACCATCACTGGTGTCAATATTAACAGTTACCATATATTTGGCTGTAGTTTTTAATATCAACTGATATGGTAAACCTTGAGTTTCTGAGACTTTAAATGTTTTAACAGATTCCATGATTCGGTTCCTATTTTCGTCTGTTAACCCCGTGGATTTCACAAAATCACATGCAGTTGACAGTACCTCTTCTGTAGGAATAGAGCTCAACTTCAAAGTATTGAATATGTTGACTTCATCATTGGAGCAAAACAGATGAATGGCTTCATCAGGAACAGCAGCCGGTGATACAATGCGCTGTCGCAAAAGGGCAACGTCATCATTTGGAAGCCATATTTATTAAGAGCAATAGCAAACGACGTCATCATCTTTTATTGAAGTTGGGTCGGACCCTGGGATAGTATTGAGCCTTCTGTTAACGGTTTGATAGATAGCCGATATTAATCTACTTTTCCCAACACCTGCACCACCACCTACAAATTCATAAAATGTTGATCCACATTTTATATTATGGGAAAGATGTGTTAAGTACAACTTTTGCTTTGTATTCAAGGTTCGAACCATATTCAGGAGATCGGAATCAGACATTAAAGGAGGAAGTTTAATTATCCGGATAGACGCTTCAGAATTTTCATTCGATGTGCCATCACCCTGCGTATGTAATATGTTTACATTCGGATCTATGTCTGGCACCCCAAGAACTCTGAATTCGTCATCAACATTTCGTATTTCTTCTTCCTCGGTAATATCTTCTATTCTCTCTTCATCTCTTAGACGCTGAAGAACATTTTCGAGTTCTCGATCCTCAAATACATCGTATTTTTTTCTGTTCAACTCAATACGTTCTTTAAAAGCATTACAGGAAGCTTCGTTGTCATTTTGAAGTAAGTCAACATCTTCATTTCTCCAAGGATAGAACAGCATCATGAGCTCTCTAAAATAGTCACTTTTGTGAGTGTTAACGTTATATCGTCTGTAACGAATAACATGAGGCTTAACTTTTTCTTGGATGAATCCACTATTATCCTTCAATTGGAAAATGCGTAAAGTTTGCTCAGAATTTTCTTCGTGGTCGTCATGCTCTTCGTAGTCCCCTGTACTGGCATTGTTTCTGCGGGTTCTGGAATATTTATAATTGGCTGCAAAGTCTGCCAAACATAAATCTTCTAGTTCATCAGGTCTTTGAATATAGTGTTCCAAAATACCGACAGCATAAATATCAGAGGAATCGGGAGGTAAGTTCAGTAACTGTTCTCGAGGTCTCAAAATAAATACTCGTTCCTCCGGTCGCCCGGTATTGATATAAACCTCAGCGTTACTACTTTCGGAAAGCCGCATTCCTAAACAGCAATAAGTGGCTTCTTGAGCTGATATTTCAGTACCCGAGATAAACTTATGAGCAATGTGCTGTAACTTTTGCTTTATAGAATAATTACCAGCTCTTATCTCGTCGACAGCATCACGAAGTATTCTGGATACACCACGATTTGATTTATTAATGTAGTTAATGATATAACTACAGCACGCATAAGGATCTAGGATATATTGAATATCCATATTTGCTCTGTGCAGTGACAATATTGTTGGATTGTATGCATTGACCATTTTATCTTCGAACCTTCTTTTTAGAAAAATTTTAGGTTTTTTTAACGAAGATCTAAGAGCTAATAAATAATTATCGTACGTTAGATCTATATTTTCGTGAGCCAGAAAATTATTAAAATTATTTAATTGGCAGACTTGTTGAGAGTCCAAATTAGCATTTAATAAACTTTGAATTTTATCGTAGTTATCTTTATGCTGTAGAAAATTCTCAAAATTATCCGGAAGCGGGAGCAAAATCTCTGTGTTTGGCATTGGAGGATATGGCATACCATACCGGCAAATCTTTTCACCACGAAATTCTCTGATACAGGAACGATTGTGGTTGTGGCGCTGATATGATATAAATTCCTGTAAATTTCCATCAGAACCGTCTGTGGAAATATATTTATCTATAAAAGTAATTACAGACGAAAAAGACGAAGAATTATTTAGATCTATTTTGGGTGCATCCTTAAGCCAATACATGCCATGATCTACAGCATCGTCTGTCATAACGTCGGAGTTCAGAGCGGACAATTTTTGAATAGGTTTCAGTACAGGAACGTTTTTTACCGCAATAGATAGAAACAAAGGCCAACTCTTCAGAATCTGTATCCATTATCATATCTATTGGACGACGACCTTCGCCTGGAGCCATTACAACTCGTTGGTGAGGTACATTTTCAACAGCTCTACATTCCAACATTGTTTGTTGTCCACCAGGATTGAGATTTTCCATTGCATATTCTTCGACGTGCTGAATATCATCGACAGTGGCTTCAGTAGATAGCTGATTTTCGAAAATATTTTGAATTTCTTCCCGATCTTCCTGATTAGCCACAAACGGAACGACCAGTGAAGAATTACAACCTTCAAACCAACTTTCGTCAATTGTAATACCATGTTTGATATATACAACTCAGTGTTAATCAAATA